>NW_024378529.1:0-4155 GCF_016835505.1 Polypterus senegalus
CATAAAACATACAGTTTGCCCTCACCAGTTCACTTTTAGATGTGGGTGGAAAACTGAGTTCCTAGCAATACTGCTTTGTATTGCTGTACAGTATATGCTTTGTCAATACTCGATGTAGGCAGTGACATAATGCAGTTTATCCATTTTCAACGTTTGTAGTAAAAATATGCATTACCACCATAGAGAGATTCTATATAATTTGTAAGACTTCCAACTGGCCTACTAATTATATGAACAAAGCACTGCAATTGCTGCAACATTTCCTTTATATGGCAAAAGTGCTAATAAATAGAGATGCACATTTTATGTATGCAAGTTAAACATTTACATCTTAAATTTACTGAAAATTACGCCATTTAAAATTCAGTAACTCTGCACTTGGATAAATAATTCAAGTAAAGCTTATAGCGCCTCCCCACACTAGTAGTCTAGCAGATCTGACAGCGACATACTAAAATAACCTCACAGCTGCATTATCTGTACATCCTAATGATTCAGTATTCCTTGAGACACTTTTACTTTTATCAGCAATACTCCACTCCTCCTCTTCATCACGGTCCAAAACAGCCAACATTTTAATCTTGAGACTTCAACTGAGATTTTACCTCTGTGTCATGTATATCTTTCAAAAATGTTATGTTTAAGATAGATGAGCTACAATTAGTTAAAAAACCTCCACAACTAACAACTGATAATAGGACATCAATCAGTGGCATTTTCCATCATTTGAGTTGGAACCAGCTACTGAGCCACCACATGCCTAGTTAGGCTGTTTTTAACTACAGGACATTGGAAAGTACAGTTAAAATAAGCATTTATTTAATGTACTAGGCTGACCCACCTTTTAAGGCGACCGACTTTTAAGTTGACCACTTCTTAAGGCAATTCAATATGTAGATCAATTTGATTTTATACGAACTCAATAATTTGGTTATATTGCATTTGAGCGGTATTACTTTAATACTCGTAGTTTCTGTTATCTTTGTGATGAAATTTAAACTTTTTTTCTATATTGAGGTCGCCCTTTTGAACCCCCTGATATTTACTACGCGGTGAGGCATTTGTACTCCATCAACATTAATTATTTCCAGAGACATAATTTTGTCTATTTTTCCACCGCATCACGCACAAACGCAAGGGAACGATGGGAACACCAGAACTCTGCTCACATCATGTCGCTTCGCACCGCAAGCTGCAAGTAGTAAGTCTATGATAAACGAAATGCCGCTACGCTGTCCACTCACGGGTCGGAAGGACAATCCTGACCGCTTTTATATAAGAGAAAGAAGAAGAAGATATCACACAGTCTGGAGTAGAAATTCATATTTTACCTGAAAAAACGAAACTACAAATCCCATCGTGCATTGCAAATTGGACGGGGAGTATGTGAAACTCCGCGCCTGCGTAGCACTCATATGACGGAAGGACAATCCCGACCGCTTTTATATAGAAGGATGTAATGCATTAGGGGCGAAATGGAGGCGCAGTGGTAGCGCTGCTGCCTCGCAGTTAGAAGACTCGGGTTCGCTAGCATGTTCTCCCCGTGTCTGCGTGGGTTTCCTCCGGGCGCTCCGCCTTCCTCCCACAATCCAAAGACATGCAGGTTAGGTGGATTGGCGATTCTAAATTGGCCTTAGTGTGTGCTTGGTGTGTTTGTGTGTGTCCTGCGGTGGGTTGGCACCCTACCCAGGATTGGTTCCTGCCCTGTGTTGGCTGGGATAGGCTCCAGCAGACCCCCGTGACCCTGTGTTCAGATTCAGCGGGTTAGAAAATGGATGGATGGATGGATGGATGGGATGCATGAATGCATGCAATTGTAATCTGGTATCACTGCTAATGTTGTATAAGACTCAGTATTATAAAGAAAAATAATAAGCTAAAACATCATAATTAACTCCTTGATGAAGCAACTAAAATAATTAAATGCTTCAACTTTCAAATGAGTTAACACAGTCTCTCAAGACACACCAGAATGTTACATCATATGTATATTTTTCTGAATCTTTTAAGTAGTGCTGGGCAGTATGACCAAAATTCTGTATCAGGGTATTTTTCAAAATTATACCAGTTTCACGGTATTCAACAGTATTTTTTTCCCATGCATGAGTGGATGTTAACCACATTTTCCACTGCAATTATTGCAGTAGACTAGCTAACAATAACCTATTCCACTGCCATGAGAACTGTACATTGTACAAAAAAACATTTTCATGTGCACACAAATATTAATACAGGTTTGCATAGCACCATAAAGTGATAGTTTTCAAGGGGGTGGCACTAATGAAGAGAAAGAATCACATTGCATGACAGTTGCAGTCAAAATATAGAACCTTCTTATTGAACAAATTTTGCAAACAATTTAAACTATAATTTTGACAACATATTTTCAACCATCCAAAGACGCATTTAGACTTAGTAAAATATTCAGAGGTGCTTGTCAAAAGTTGTATTGCACTGAAAATAAAACAAGTGCATCTTGGCGAGACATTTTTACCAACTGAACCATCATTTAGGCAAATTGAATTAATATGGACCTTGCTTCAAGCTAAGCTATATACATAAATAAAACTGCAACTTGCATTTATAATGCTATTTTGGTATAGCCCTACGAAAGCGTATTAGGGCCACAGTGAAGAATAAAAAATATATATATATGAGGAGGCGAGGCAGGATCTCTCACAGAATACGTTCACTTCATGATATTCCTGCAATCTGAAAATTCAGAATGCTGAGATAAATACTTGATATCATTTTCATGATGAAATGCATTAAAGCAGGTATTACATGGCGGTAGTGCTGCTCTCTCGTAGTAAGAGGTCCCCAGGTGTACGTTCAGTGTAGAGGACTTTATGGCATGTGTGACGAGGCTCAAAAAAAAAACGGATGCATGAATGGGTATCGCACAGGTTTAACTTAAATATTGTGTAAATGTTGAGTTTGTGATCTGGTGGTCAGAGACACGAACACGGAAATCATGCATGCTGTCTCTATCTACAGTACCAAACCCCCAGTTCCTATCCTTTTTCTTTCTCCACATAAGCAATCACCACACGATAAATGTATTTGTGAAATTAAAACTAGTTATAAACTTAGACCACGGAGTGTTCAGAACTTAAAAAAAATCTTCATTATACATGTTTAAATATGCCATCCAATCAGGATTGTGTCCATCCCAGCAAGCATTGTGTGCGAAGCAGGAGCAAATCCTGAAGGAGGCGCCAGCACATCGCAGGGTGAATACGAGCGAGACATACAGTAGCAGGGTTAATATAGCATAACAAAACTCCACATCCTGCATGACTTTGAAAGGAAACTTAAGCACGCCGAGTAAACCCACCAGAAAAACATGCAAATTCAAAGCAGGGAACACCCGGGACCCCTTTGCTGCGAGGCAGAAGTGCAACCTCCACGCCACCGTGCCCCCACATGATTAATACATGCTTTAATGCATTTCATAATGAAAATTATATCAAGTACTTATCTTAGCATTCTAAATGTTCAGGGAGCAGGAATATCACGAAATTAATGTATTCTGTGTGCTGCCTGTGCCTCCTTAGTGTATGAGAAAGTCATCTTAAGAAGCGCATAGCGATTAACATGGCTCGGGGAACACTTAACACAAAGCATTTAATGTGCTACATAATTTATGATGGGGTTTGAAAAATCTAGCAAATTAAATATTCATTTTAAGATGTTTAGTTTACTGTGTTATACTTTGATGACAAATTATGAGAATAAAGTCAACATGCCGACTATAATCTTGACATAAACGGTGAGAATAAAGTAGAAATGTCAGAATAAAAAGTCAACATGACGACTTTATTCTCATCATAAGCGTCGAGATTAAAGTGGAAATTTCGAGAATAAAATCGTCATGTTGACTTTTTATTCTCGACATTTCTACTTTATTTGTCGTCACACTACTACACAGTACCCAGGTACATTACACAGTATTGAAAAAAATAAAACAAGTACAACTTGGCTTGCTGTATTATTGAAACAGTATTCACACATTTGAACATAATGCTCCACATCCGACCTTTTACATCCAAAGTATTTCCAGACAACAGACGTGACTCCATTTTCCAGCAAAAGTCGACACTGTGTCAAGCTTTAGCAAGCACTGAGCTCAGACGCTTGAGGCTTGTTTCAACT
>NW_024378530.1:0-25000 GCF_016835505.1 Polypterus senegalus
CGCTGTGTATTTGTCAGTGAGAGTTGACTTAGTCATGTGTCACGCTGAATTCTTTTTCAATAATTCCTGTCTCAACCGAGGGCTTTTTCTGTGGGCTTCACTTCAGCTGTCATTCTGGTTGGTGTACTGTTTACTTTCCTTTGTGATAGGATGAACATAATGTAATTTTACATCAATTTCATCCATGACAACTTCTGACTGCAACACTCTTCTGTTGACCGTGGGCCTTTGCCGCCTGGTATCATCCACCACAAAAGATGAGGTATTTCCTAATTTCATTCTCTTTCCTTCTCTACCAGCTCGAAGCTTACAGCTCAGTCCCTGGGAAAGCAGTATTGTTGATCGGCTGATGACACCGACCTTGTCCTTCCTAGCACGGAGCAGAAGTGTAGCCACTCTAATTGGAAATGGCAAGGATGCCTGTATGTATTTGTTACTACTTTAACATAAAATGCATAAACATATTATGTTGTTAACTTGAACTAATTAAAGAGATAAAGGGTGTTATGAATGTTTTATCAAAATTCAATTTTTAGTCCATAGTTTGAAAACTGTTTATATAAAGAGCTTCCTAGTGCCAGATTGTTATTTTGTGATTACTTCTTCGACTGATCTAGACTTTTTTTATGTGTGTCCGTCAGTTTCTGCAGTGTGCCCACGATCCGCCTCTGCCAGTCCACTCACTGCCTGTAATAACCACCGAGCACACCACCGGTGCTCAGAACGATGGAGAGTGTCTGCCAGCAGCCCCGATATAACTCCACGCAAATTCAGGGAGTCCACACCGGTATGTAAGATGAGCCACTCCTGGTGCTCATCTTCTACTTAATCAGATACTAAATTTCATTTTTGAAAGCAAGAGCAATTATTTTCAAAGCTTATAGTATCTCTTTAGTTTTAAAAGCTCAAATTCGTCTGACCGGGAATATAATTGTAATTGAACCCAGATTTGGCAGCAGGAGCCTTTGAGGCCTACTATTGTTGCGTTCTAAATGTGCATTTCCCAGCATGTTTCTGCTTTACAAGTAAGACTTTTAGACAGACGGTATGCTTTTAAGTACTGCTTTCAATTTAGGTATCCACCTGTGCAGTGTTTTATTTTTTTGTTCACAGTTTTAATATTTTTAAAAGAAAACGTAATATGTGTCTGTTGTGTTGAAGGTGGATAAGAAGAAAAAAGACAAGAAAGATAAAGAAAGGCAAAATGAGAAAGAGAAAAATGCTTTGGCAAAGGAGGTGTTAAAGAAGAGGCAGTCTTTGCCGAGTATCAGAAGTCGGACAGAACCCAGGTACTTGTAGGGGACATATATAAGATCACAAGAAGTTTCAAAAAAAGGGGGGATTTCAGGCGCTGTTCTGAAGGGTAATATCATGTCTGAAAGGCAGCAGATATTCCTAATATCTGCACCATGTTACATGATGTTTGCTTTTCAGCATCAAAAGAATGTCTGGCTGAAGGACCTAAATGGCAGGCATCCCAGGGATAACGTGTCGTCTTTCATGGCTGCTCCAGTTGGCACATTTTTATTCAGCGTTGTGTAGTAACAACTGCTTATCATTTTAATTTTTATAATAAATTGAGTTGAGGTTCTTTGAATTGTATACTCTTCAACATACCCAAATGGTAAATTACTTGGTGAATCGAAACTGGCCAGGTCTGTGGCGAGTCTGTGAGTCTATGTGGGTTTGTGTGCCTTACAGTACAGAAAGGAGAATCCAACTCCGGTCCTTGGGAGCAACAGTTGCTGCAGTTTTTCGTTCTAGCCATTTTCTTAATTATCAAACAGTTTTTTGCTTCTGATTAACTTCTTTTGCCTTAATTGTAACTGACTTGTTATTTAAGACTTGGAGCCCTCAAGATTAGGAGTTCTTGCTAGTGCTAGTGTGCTTTTTGTCTTCTGTTCCTTGCACTCATTTTGTTTGTCCTTTCATTTGTAGCAGCCCTGTGTCTAAAACCCACACCTCATCACCATCCACCCCGAAACAGAGGCCTGCATCTCCCGCTACATCTCCTAAGCCACTGTCTCCTCGGCCCTCACAGTCTGCCCCCAAACCCCGAATCAAAAAGCAGAAGAAGACAGAGGACAAGTCCGCCACAAAGGAGGATGAGAGAAGCAGTTCACCTGCCACAGAAGAGAAACCGAAAGAGAAGCGAAAGCCAGCTGCTCAGGACGAAGCTAAAGGTACTCAGTCTTACTGGATTTGACACAATGCTGGCTGTAGAAATATTCTTCATTTTGTACGTTTGTATTTTTAAAATATTGTAAAAATGACAGAGTAGATTAAAACTTGACCCAAATTTTGTTGTAATCAAAAATAACTCACCAATTAATTAACTTCATTCTGATAACATTCTGGTGAGGATGATTACTGAGTAAGACAACTTGTAGAAATAATTGTAGGCAGTCTTTTAAATGTCCTCTTTTTCTTTTTTTTAATTTCAATCACTTTGACCAAGTCTTCCCACACTTGGGTGCTACAGAGAGAGGCGACCTTTTAGCAGGGTAACTATTTTGGAATTGAACTGAAATGATCTGCATAAGGTGATAAACATTTTTACAGGTAGCCAAGGAGGATTAGCCAATAGTTTGAATGATGGATCTAAGTGATGATGAAGAAAATCCCACTTTGTATAGTGAGACCTCCTCTGTTTTGTTATACACGGAGTCCACAACACTGCCACACTGCTCAGTGTCTGCTCCGTCATTAGGGAATTGATGATCTTTATTTAAAAGTGAATATTTTCTATATCCATTTTTTATAGTAGTTTTGTAAATTATAAGTTGCATATGCAGGAGATAAATACTGGAACAGAGAGGCTAAAGATTTTAATGTTAGATGCCATAGATAGATAGATAGATGTGAAAGGCACTGTAACATATAGTAGATATTTTTAAAATAATCTTTATTCAATCAAATAACACGATACATATAAAGCTTCAATATTTTTTACTTGACATAATGAGAAGTCAAGCAAAATGATAACTTTTTAGTTGGCCAATAAAAGGTGTTACAGGTAAAATTCCATTACAACGAAATTTTCATTACAATGAAGTATTTTTATGGTCCTGACAGTTTCCCCATATGACGCGAGTCTATAGAAATCTCGTTACTATGAAGTACATTCAGCAGAGACTTTCATTACAATGAAGTGCCCAAAAGACCTTGAAATGCCTGAATGAATCATCCACAGAGCAGTTAGTTCTGTGGCCGCAGCTCAGTTGTGCACAACGATCCCCAAACAGAAACATTGTAATTTGTTTTTCTTTTTTCAAACTTTCTTCATACTGTTTTTTTTTTTTTGCCCTTTTTGTTTCCTGCGGTTTTCAAAGATACCTTTTGCTTATTGCTTGTTAACATTTGAAACACATCCATTAAAATTTAACTCATTGTCACCCTCCTATAGAAACGGCAGACACAAAAAAATGATAACAGTTCATATAAAAAAAAAAAAATTACATTTTTGCAACTCTCAGTTGCGGCAAAAAGAAAAAAGACATTGCCAGTGAATTCGGAATTTCGCCATCAACACTGTCAACTTTTTTGAAAGACTGAGCAAAAAAAGAAAAAAAAATCTTGGGTTGCAAACGTATGTGAACTGCTGCATTTGAAGACGTTGAAAAAGCAGTTTTTAGGTGTTTCAGTGATGCTCGTTCAAGAAACATTCCTATTAATGCGGCACTCATTCATGAAAATGTGAGGTTTGTAAACTCTCTTGGGACCTCCCCTAACTGGACGACACGCCAAAGAGCATCGCGAAGTCCAATCGCCACATCTATGGAAGACTGTTTATCTGTTCCCGGGGCAACAGAAGGCTCAAAGCTATGCTGCGTCTCTCCGCCAAAGCAAACAGAAAAGATCTCGATGTGTGATGCAAGGAACAATGTAAATTCAGGTAACAGGATTACTTGATCACTGATCTGGCCACGTCCCTGCCTGATTGCTGTGTCTCTGATAGTCTGAGAAGAACAGAGCACTTGTCCAATACCCTAAATTTCACCAAACATTTCCAAACTATTAATTAGTTTATAGGAGGTGAACTTCAGTTTCAGTCTGTCTTTTAGAAGCACATTAAATACTAAGACTATATCAGTTGCCATGAGGTTTTTCTTTTTGTTGCTTTTAGTTTTCGGAATTGCCAATTTGCTTGTCTCAATAGGAAGTATCCAAACATTTACCTGTTCTTTTATTTTGATTATATTGTAACCGGGTGAAAGTAGGCCAAGGGTGCCAACCGGGTAATCCTGCATAATTAAGCATGAAAAGAATAACAAAGTTTGGTGCTCTAGGCACTCAAAGTAAACTGGCTGCTGCAGTGCAGAGTATGGAACGTCAGCAGGAGCTCTGTCTCCAGTAAGGCCAATTTCCATAAAGATATCCCCTTCTAGGGACTACCTGTTTTTATGGAATTTATGGAGCTAGTTGTCATCCTCCAGAAACTACCATGCAGAGAGAAGAAGTAGCTAGAGTCAGCGCCTCTTCTTGTCCTTGGGTGGTATTACTTTCTTTCTCTGACCCATTAAGGTGGTCACTGGGCAGGCATACATGACAATATGTTACTTCAAAAATAATTCTATTCTATTCCTAAACCATTAAAAAATATCCAAAAGATTAATCAGAGGCTTCAGTCTTTCACAGTAAATGAAAAGGCACAAAATGGACACAGATAGCTGATGGATAAAGCTACAGTTTTACCTGTGTTCAGACAGGAGTTGGTGGCCAAGGCCATCCTCCATTGCAGATCTTCTACTTTTATATAATAGAGATATAAATATAAAGGGCAAAATTATAGATAAATGAATAAACAGACAAATAGCGTGGGAAATGTAGCTTTTTATAGGACTTTAATCAATAAATAAATGTGACAAACAACAAACCCCCTCCCATGTACACACCAGAATGACTAAAAAGAAAGAAAACTTCTGACTGTCACAGTTGTGTAACTTATTGCGCAGGCATATTGCCATTATTATAAAGGAGCCCCAGTAGTGTTTCTTGACACACTTCTTTCAGGTGGATGTCTTTTTAATCAGAAGAGATGGCAGTGAAAAGGGAATATGCCAAAAGAGGAAAAAGCAAATGAATAGTCAGAAAACAGACAGAGGTGAAAACCAGGAAAGCAGAAAAAAAACAGATCAAAATCAGAAATCATTAGTCAACAGGTCATTCCAAGATTCCTAAAGAGCCCAAAAATCACTAGCTAGCTCTGTGAAGGTTTTTATTTCACAGTTCAAATAGTCATAGACACCAAGAGTAGCATGCTACCATCTTAAATACCCTTCCAGGTGTCTCATTTTAGTGGCAACAGCACAGCAAGCATAACTGCCAAACCACAAAATAGCAATGCTCAGGAAAAAAACAAAATGGTGACGCAACAGAGAACAATTGAAACAGTTCAAAAGACAGCACATTTGATAACCACAGTAACAACGCCCACCCCCAACAAAATAAAAACATTACAGTAGCCCAGTGGTTAAAGTATTGCACTACAAACCATAAAGCTGCTGGTTTACCCAGCACAGGTCACTTAACTGTATACTGCCGTTGTAACACAAACTCTATGAAGAGGTGATTGTTAGGGAAAAAAGAATTTGTGAAGTGCTTCTGACTGCCCCTGCCTTTTTAACTTTAATATTATGTACCTTTGCACCCAGTGCAAAAATAATGACAATTAATTATTTTTATTTTATTCTCTTTTGATACAGATGTGTGCCAAAGACATTTACATTTAATTATTTGGCTGATGCCTTTATCCAAATAGTCTTAAAATATTTAAGAAACAATCAATTACATTTCTTTTCCTTATAGGAGCACAGGCAAGTGAAGTGATTTGTTCAGGGTCACACAATGGCTGTGGTGGGATTTGAACCAACAACCTCAGGGTTTGAGATCCAAAACCTTAACCACTGTGTATTGTATTGACTGCCTTCTTTTTGACACCCACTGCAAACCCAACCTACCTGGAAAGGGGTCTCTGTTTGAACTGCCTTTCCCAAGGTTTCTTCCATTTTTTCCCTACAAGGGTTTTTTTGGGAGTTTTTCCTTGTCTTCTTAGAGAGTCAAGGCTGGGGGGCTGTCAAGAGGCAGGGCCTATTAAGGCCCATTATGGCACTTATTGAGTGATTTTGGGCTATACAAAAATAAATGTATTGTATTGTATTGTGCCACACTGCCTACCAAAGACCTTTAATCTGTTTAACTAGTTTTGGACCTTTAGATATACAAAAGTTTAGGTGTGCTAAAGCTGCTGTGGGCTGGCGCCCTGCCCGGTGTTTGTTTCCTGCCTTGCACCCTGTGTTGACTAGGATTGACTCCAGCAGGCCCCCGTGACCCTGTAGTTAGAATACAGCTGGTTGGATGATGAATGGATGGATGTGCTAAAGATTATCTGTATGCTGATTGGTGCAAACCAATGTGCTTCTTAGCTTTGTTATGGAAATACATGTAATTTACTTAAAATAGTTGCATTATTATATTCTCCAGTTTTGTCATGCTAAACTGACCAGTCCACATGGCAGGCTCCCTCAAGCTTGTTGTAAAGAAGGATGTCCATTAAGCAGACATTGATAAGTGTTTTCGTCTGTTATTCAGCTTAGAATATTTTCTGACAGTAGTAGAGTAGTTCTGTGGTTAATACTCTTGTCTCGTGAACACATCATACCTAATTTGAACCACCGTTCCAGTTGTTGTCCTTTGAAGTTTGGCTATTCTCCCTGTGTCTGCATAGGTTTATCTCTGGATTCTTTCTTCTCCACATCCCAAAGATGTTTGTGTAAATTTGACCCCCATACAAGTATGGATGTGTCCAGGAGTGGGCCCTGCAATGGACTGGTGCCATGACCAGGACTGCTTCCTTTCTTGTGCCCATATTCTTTTCCTACCCTTGAATTGGGTTGACCAAGTGTGAGAATGCTGCATTGTGTTGTGTCTTATGTTTGCATGTTGGCCAGGTCCCTCTACAGGTTTAAGTCAAATTTAAGTACAGCGCAGGTTCAGATGGTGTTTCTGTATCACTGTGCAACTCTCATCTTACCATCAATCTCTGCTCATGTCACATGGATGTCTAAAACATTAACTGTATGTATAAAGCAGTTCTGAATAAGCCACACAATATATACTAGTTATTGATTGTTCGATATGTAGGGGACAAAAGAAATATTTAATTTGTGTTGATGATTATCCTGATTTGAACTTTGGCATGCCATACTACACATGGAGCAGTGGTGGAGGAGCAGCAGGAGGATACAAACAAAATGAAGTTAAAAATTCTGTGTGGTTACAAAGTAAAATGGCACTGAGATGTAAGTAAAGTACCGTGTTTCCCCGTAAATAAGACCTGGTCTTATATTCATTTTTACTACAAAAGATGCACTAGGGCTTATTTTCAGGGGATGTCTTATATTTATTCATATACAACAATATACATTTATCCAAATACAGTCATGTCATCTTCTTCTGGAATATCGTCATAACTCTCCACATTCAAACCTTGAATTCCAGCCTGAATTTACAATACAATACAGTTTATTTTTGTATAGCCCAAAATCACACAGGAAGTGCCGCAATGGGCTTTAACAGCCCCCCAGCCTTGACTCTCTGAGAAGACAAGGAAAAACTCGCAATAAAAACCTTGTAGGGAAAAATGGAAGAAACCTCGGGAAAGGCAGTTCAAAGAGAGACCCCTTTCCAGGTAGGTTGGGCGTGCAGTGGGTGTCAAAAGTAGGGGGTCAATACAATACAATATACAGAACAGAACAATTCCTTAAGACAGCATAATAATACAAATTTTAGAAGTACGGTTTAACAGTAGATGATATGACATAATTAGGTTTGGATATTTTAAGAGTCCTGGAGACCTCATCCATCTAGCTGCCTCCCCATTTGGCCATGCCACGGCTGAAACGTTGCTCCGATGAAAGGACCCCTCTTTCCCATGATTCCTGTGATCCTCCATCAGGGATGACTTTACCATAGGCAGGCAAACAACTTGGCAGGTAGGCCGTGGCACCAATTGCCACATTTGGGTACCGAGAAAAGAAACAGAATAGGTGAGGGTTAGTATTCAAATATAATTATCATGTTACTTATGTTATAGTGCTAATGACTAACAACAGAGATACAGTCTGTACAGTTAATCAGCAATTTCTTGCTACTCCAGCCACTTTTAGGATTCTACGGGATCGATGTGTGTGTTTTAATGTTTAAAGAATGGTTCGATGTGGTGAAGTAACATGCCGACATACAAATGCATTCGTGGTACTTTTATATTCAAGCGTTGCATATTCCCGATCGTAATGACACGATACATTTTAAAAGTCTCATATAGCATCTTCTGAGCCATCTTTTTTTTTTTTACCTTCACAATAGCGTCAGAATATATGGTGGTGTATTTGAGCCACAGAGAAAAAAAATATAAGGACATGGTGAAATTGTCTGTTTTGTGATTAAAGTGGAAATTTCTGCTTTAACCTCGTAGTTTATTTTATCATTAAAGCAGACCGTCGTAACCATCATCTTAAAACCGACCCAGTTGTTAAGCACTATGTGCTTCTGGTGCTTCCTCCTGAGCTGACAGCAGCAATCGCCACAGAGAACACATTATGTTTCTGATATTCCAGCTCTCTGCACATTTAGAATCCTTAGATTTTAAACTTGATATCACTTTCATGATGAAATGCATTAAAGTTATATATGTTACATTTTACAGATAAATCGTTAACTTTGTTTAAATAATGAATACTGTTAGTAGTTACACAGTGGCAGAGTGGTAGCACTGCTGTCTCGCAGGGAGTCACGGTCCTTTTGGAGCTTGCATGTTTCCCTGGTGGGTTTCCACATTGTGCTACGTTTTCCAGCCAAAGACATGAAGGTTTGAGGATTTGGTGACACTAAAATGACGTTAGTGTATGTAAGTGCTTGTGTTCAGCTTGCGATGAGCTGATGCCCCGTCCAGGGATTGTTTCTGCCTCATACCCGATGCTTACTGGAATGGGCGCATCCCTGGATTGATGGATGTAATCATTAAACATCCTTTTCAGAGATATTGTGGCAAGGTGTCCTCAGAATTTAATGGATGTTTCAGGCACACGTGTCACATCGCGTGAAGTATCAACCCAGCCTTAGGTGTCTTGCTTTTCAGCTGACGACCTTGACTAGGGCTTATATTACAGAGCAGCCTGAAAATCATGCTAGGGCTGATTTTCGGAGTAGGGCTTATTTTCTGGGTAACATGCGAAGTCAAATTTTATTCATAAAGCATATTTAAAAACATATGAGTGTCATTCAAAGTGCTATACAGTATTAAATGAACATAACCTCAGTACAAGGTCAGAACAAAAAATTTCAACATAGATAATGTTTGCCATTGCACACCAGTCAACAACTTTAAGAGAATTTATCCTTATTCAAAAGCTATTGAACAAAGGTTAAGTCTTAAGCCCCTGGACTTAAAAACTACATCTCAAAATGCAAATCTTATTTCAAAGGGTATGCTGTTTCAAAGTTCAGGGGCCTCAACAGGAAAAATTTACTGTTCACCTTTACTGTGACCTGTTAGTCACTTTTACGCTTCAATCTGACTCAAAGCATGAAGAGCAGAATCTGATTTGAGGACCTGAGTAAACGTGACGAGATTTGTGGTTGGACGGGTTCAGCAATTTAAGAAAGTGCCAAGCCTTTAAGACCTTAAAAAATAACAACATTAAAACCTTAAACTGTATCCTGAAATTAATTGGAAATCAGTGCATGGAGGCTAACTCTGGAGTGATAGGTTCCCTCTTCCCAGTGCCAGTCAGCAACTGTGCGGTCGCATCCTGAACCAATCTGTAGATGTGACAAAGCTGGCTGACTCATGCCTATGTAAATGGAATTACAGTAACCTAAGCAGGAAGTAATAAAATCATGGATCATTTTTTTCTAGGTCGGTATATTCGAGGAATTGTTCTGTTTTGCTTATTATACTAAGTTGAAAGAGATGTACCTTATGTTGATGTTGTGTCCTTTTTCCAGCAACTGCCACAGTCCCTGCTATTATTGTATCCTCTGCACCAAGTACACCCCCAACCCTGGCAGCTCCAACTGCAAGCACAGTCTCTACCGTGGAGGTCACTCCAGCCCCAGCTTCAGCTCCCGCCCCATCCTCTGCCCCAATCAGCAAACCCACAGCTGGAACCAACAACCCAGAAGAAGCTGCTCGGATCCTGGCTGAGAAGAGGAAGCTGGCCAGGGAGCAGAGAGAGAGAGAAGAACAGGAGAGGAGAGAACAGCAAGAGAGAGACAGGTCAGTCACTTTTGGGGGGCAGATGCAGTAAGTTTGACAAATGTTTGAAAAGTAAATTAAGCGCCATCCTAAATATTATATCTGGTATTGTAGAACAAGTTCTTTTTGTTTTATTTATTTTTTAAATATTTATTGATTTGATGCTTCTATGCTGATTGCAGGCGTCTCCGAGAAGAGCAGGCCTTACTTGAAGCAGAGAAGAAAGCAAGGCTTGAGGCTGAAGCTCAGAAAGCTGCCGAGGAGAGGAGGCAGCGAGAAGAGCAGGAAAGGCTGGAAAATGAAGCGCGTCAGCAGAAGGAGGCAGAAGAGCGTGCCCGAGCTGAGCAAGAGGAGATGGAGCGGCTGCAAAAACAGGTTTGTGGCACAGAGTGGGAGGAAAGCACTGAGATGCTTGTCTTTACAGTCTGCTTTATTTATTTTGTGTGACTTGCAGTGGAATACTGCCATCTTCTGGCCATTTATGTACAGTCAGCTTTTCAGTGTGAAAAGGACATTTTATTGTTCTCCACCTCCCCTGAATATGTGAGCTAAGAAAACAAGTCTAGCAGTCAGAAATAAACAAAAAAAAAAAATAACATATGATCATCTCCATCACGGTATATTGGACTATGCAGGTTCAGAAAATGAACAAGTGCATGACCACAGGACAGTGAATATTAATAAGGTTTTCTGCCTATTCTGGTTTATGAATCCACTTATTTCCGTACAGGGAAGGGGGATTCTTGGGGTCTAACAAGGAAGCATTAGTAAGGCCGGATACCAGTTAATCACATGAAGAGGGCCCGAAAAATTCAAAATGAAAACAGCAGAAAAGTACATAAAGTGAATACATTTACATAAACCAAATTGTACCATACTCCATGGTAGCCAAAAAAGCTTGCATAAAGTGAGATCAACAGCACTGCTCTAATCAAGATAGGCAGTGATTTCCATTTAACACATGCATTCACAATCCATGGGCATTTACCCTATTAGTGTTGTACAAGTCCAGGCTCTGCCTGGGCAACTGAAGGTCATTCCTTAAGTTGCCCCTAAGCCACACCTGTGTTGTCTGTGCTTTGTGCTGGGGGCCATTGTCCTGTTGGAAGGTGAACTTTTGCCCCAGTCTGAAGTCCAGAACAGGTTTTCATTAAGGATATCTAACAACTTTGCTCTGTTCAGCTTTTCCTCAACCCTGTTTAATCTCCCAGTCCCTGCCATTGAAAGTGCTTCATTGTTGAAATGGTATTGTGCAGCTGATAAGCGGTGCCTGGTTTCCTCCAGACATAACGCTAATCTTGTTTTCATCAATCCAGAGAATTTGGTTTTGTACAGTCTGACAGTCCATTAGGTGCATTTTTGCAGACTTCAGCATGATTCCATGTGTCTAGAAGAGACTTCCATTTGGCCACTCTGTTCTTCTGAAGGTTTCACTCATCTCCACACAGTTTCTCTGGTGTTCAGCCATAGTGACCAAGGTTCTTGGTCATCTCTCTTACTATGGCCTTTCTCCCACGATTGTTCAGTTTGAGAGTTATAGTTGTTCTGTATTCCTTCTAGTTAAGAATTGTGAAAGCAGCTTTGCAATCTTGGGAACCTTTAATGCTGCAAGAATGTTTTGTAGCCTTCCCCAGATCTGTGCCTCGGCACAATCCTGTATGTAAGTTCTGCCAGCAATTCCTGTGCCCTTATGGCCTTGGTTTTTGCTCTGATACTCTCTTAACCATGAGACCTTCGATACACAGCCGTGTGCTTTATATAACCATATCCAAACAATTGAATTGACCACAGGTGGACTACAAACAAAGTGTAGAAACATCTCAATGGTGGCCAATAGGATGGGATGCACCTGAGCCAAATATCAAGTGTCATAGCAAAGGGTCACAATACTTGTGTCAGTTTCAGTCTGTTACTTCAGTTTGTTATGTTTAGAAAATTTGGAAAGAATTGAAAAATCCAGTTTTCACTTTGTCATTCTAGGGTATTGAGTGTTACTTGATGTGGGGAAAAACTGAATTTAGATAATTTTAGCACACAACTGGAACATGGCAAAGTGTGAAAAAGGGAAGTATGTAAATTACTTTCTGAATCAAGTGCATGTGATGTTCATCTTTTAACACCACATCTGCCTATCCTGGCTTCATAACCGAGTGTTAGGATATCAGTTTCGCCTTAAACAGCATCATTACCTACCTACTGATTCACCTTTGGCCATGACCTGAAAGTACTTCTAAGTCACTGAGCATACTTTTGCCAGCCAGTTAGTGTCCATTTAAAACATTTGACCAAATAGACTAGCCAAGCTGTCCTGGTTTGTCCAGGGATTGGGGATCAATGATGCCCCCTATATTCAACGACTGACATGAACACTCACAAGTATAGGGATGATGAATCCTTCCTCTTTCCTTTCTACCTCCTGACTCTCTCTTCCTCCACACAAGTGTTGTCCACTACCTCTAGACTCTGACTCTCCAAGGTGAGGCTGAGGGCTCCTTTTAAACCAGACCCTACTTCTGGCGTTTGGGCAAAGTTCGAAGAAAATTCTTCTAGGTCAGGCGGAATTGTCACAATGTAGTGGTGGTAGATCCACGACACCCAGCTGGGCTGTTCCACAGGACTATGATTCCCAGCCTGCCCTGTGGTCTGGAAATGGAAGCTGTGACACATGGATGCTGCCCTCTAGCATGTTGAGGGAGTATATACTGTACACAAGCTAACTCCCCCAATCCTTCCATCATTCTTGCCTCCTTTTCAGGTAAGGGATCGATTCCCAACCTGGTCGATAACACCAGCCCATTGCTGTCCTTCCATTTTAGCCTGCCTTCCTGGCAAAGGGCCACCTTTCTTCTAGGATGGGATGCCAGACAATCTTATTATATGTGTGTGTGTGTTTTCTATGAAATAACATGTAGTTATGGTGGTGCTGGAGATTGGCACTATGTCAAATGTCTCTGTTCACGTGACAGTACTGCTGCTGTTGTTGCCACTACTACATTTCAAAGTCTGACTCCTTTAGCATCTGATTATTGTAGGAGTCTATAGCTGAATCTGAAATTCACCTATGTGAGAAGCAAGGTTTGTTCTCGAGGTTGATGTTTCTGCTGCACTACATTTTGTTGGGGCAAGCCATGGTCTATTTAATATTGAAAATAGTGACTACTGCTTGAATCTTTCCATTTAGGAGGTTATTTTCCTAACTTTATTAAAGTTTATTTTACATTTGTAGCCCTTTGTAAGTGACACAGATTTTTGTAAACTCAGCTTGTATAGATGCCCTGTTGAAAAATAAAAAACTGGAAATAATGATATTCTATAAGATTGTTTTCATATAATGATTAACAAATGCAGAATTGTTGACCACATTACAGAAGGCGAGCTACTGCTCTCAAATTCCTGGATCTGCTGTCTTTCACTCATGTTTTTTGCTGTGGTAATGTTTGAATTTAGTGTGATTTTATGTTACCGAAATTCTTGACCACCATGCTTTTAATAAACAAAATAACTGGCATGCTAGCAGATATTTTATTTCAAACTTTGCTCTTCATCATTTTGTGGATTGTTTAAGGTCACTGCTAGTGAAAATGAAATTCTTCCCCATATTGCTAGCTGTCTAAGATCACAACAGGCTTCCTTCACATCACTTTTCTCCCAAGAATCTCTGGTTCTGATTTGTCAGTCTCTCCCCACTGAACTCCTTTCCTTTCTCTCATGCTATTTCACCCAAATATTAACTGATTTAACAGACCGAATCCCATCTTTTACAGATGTATATATCTGTATTATGCGCTTGTTACCTATCGTATATACTCGCATTTAAGTTCTCTCACGGATAAGTCGGAGCTTGATTTTACCATATAATTTCCGATATTTTATGTCAGTCGTATAAGTCGAATGCGAAAAACTCACGCTATTGGTCCAAGAGATTACAATATGCTAACTCCCACCTGAGTGAGTAACCACGGAGCACACTGCCTTTTTTTGTCTATGTATTGTGTCTACATGACCACACGGTAATACCCAAACTATTCAGAAGCAACGTTTGCACTGTTTTGTGTTTTTTGTATCTCACACCCTCATACACCTTTATCATAAGAGCATCCCTTATCTACGATGGAGCGTTCAGTCAGAAGAAAATATGAAGCTGGTTTTAAATTAAAAGTCGTTGAAGTGATGAAAGAAACTGGTAACTGTGCTGCTGCAACAAAATTCAATTTGTCTGAGAAACTGGTGCGAGATTGGAGGAAGCAAGAAGATGTAGAAAAAAAAATGTAAGTGTTGCATTTTTGAACGGTGTGTAAGTCGGGGTCTGATTTTAAGATCGATTTTTCTGGTTTCAAGACCCGACTTATACACAGTATATACGGTACTTGCATCACTTTACATTATTTAGCTTGTTCACTCGTCAAGTTACCTACCTCATCCAGGAATGTGAGCCCTGAGAAGTCTGTCTGTTCATGTTTGCTCTCTAACCTGTTGTGGAGTGGTGACCAATCCAAGGTTGGCTATATTCTGCTCTCCACCAGTATCAATAAAACTGGCTGTGACAATGTCTATAAAAACTAAAAACACACCTTTGCTACTTTGACTTGTTTCAGAGAGAAGAGGCTGAGGCCAAAGCTCGAGAGGATGCAGAAAAACAACGGCAGGAGAGGGAGATGCACTTCCTTAAAGAGGAGCAAGAGCGACAGGAGAGGAAGAAGGTATAAAATGGACAGGTTACAACTTAAGAATCTTTTGTAATTTAGAAAAGGCATTTATTGCCTCGGTCAAAAAAAGAAACCACCAGAATATTTATGAGCAGCATTTGAAACAAGTATTGATGAAAGAAATTCATTTGGTATACTTTGACAGCTGAAGTGATGTGTTGAGGGTCACACATTGAACACGAGGTAAACTCTGAGACTGCTGGCTTTATGGCATCAACGTGAACTCTTCAGCTGCTAAACTACCTTGCCTGGTAACATTGGCTTCAAAAGAAACATGTAATTGGTGTTGATAATATTTGTATGTCACTTTGGATAGAAGTGTCTGCTGAATGAATAAATGTAAATCTGAAGAAGAAAACATTATTCGTTCTCTCTGGCCATCTGACCATAATAGCTTTGGACTCTTGACATTTACCATTATAACTTGTAGACACTTAAAGGAATACTCTACCCGAAAGTCAGATTTCTTTTATATGTTACTTAAACTCATGAACGTTGTAGTGAAGGACCTAGGAAAATTTTTTATCTCATGATTTCATGCAGAATAGAGGGGAAAAAAAGTTTACGATATATTAGTAGCCAATAGTGACCAATGCTGTACAACATATGGATTGACCTTTTAATTAAAGACAGGACTCTTGACCAATGAATGGCAGAGGGTCTTCAGTTCAAAAGGTCAACCTCACAAGGCTTTAGTTTTATGTTTATGACGTACACTGATCATTCTGCAAGTATCTATTATCTTATCAGTTTTTTAGCAAAAAAAACGTTTATTTAGCAAAGTAACTGACAAGTGGATTATGAAACACGAGTAATCTGATATTTTTTTTCTCAGTGGACGTTTCACATTATTTGCCATTGTACAGCATTAATCATTATTAGCTTCAATTATATCATAACATTTTTTCTCTCCATCCTATGTGAAAACGTGAGATTAAATTTTTTCTCAGCTATCACTAAAAAGTACATGAAGTAAATGACATATAAAATAATATAAATAACATATGAATAAATATCATTTTTGGATCGATTGTTGGTGGAGTGGTGGCTCTGAGGCTAAGGATCTGTGCTGGTATCCCGATGGTTGCCGGTTCCAGTCCCCGTAACTGCCAAAAGAGATCCTACTCTGCTGGGCCCTTGAGCAAGGCCCTTAACCTGCAATTGCTCCAGGGGCGCTGTACAATGGCTGGCTGACCCTGCGCTCTGACCCCAAGGGGTATGCAAGAAACCAAGTAATTTCCTTCAGGATTAATAAAGTATAATAAAATGAAAAAGATAATATTGTGTTTGATATCCAGATCGCCTGCAGTAGGCATCACCTACTTGAGCCAGGAACATCAGTAGATGTAAACCAAGATGGACTAGGCAGTGAAAACCCAACACAGCATGAGATGGTGCAAAAGTGCTTTATGCTTTTTTTAACAATTAAAACAGAGTTCAGCTTGACTTCTCACTACAAAATGATCCTGTAAAACAAGTTCTCAATATGAGAGTAAAATCCAACCGGGTCAGGTTGGGGAGCCTGCACCAGTAAAGTGCGTTGCCGCACCTACTACATAGCAAAACACCTCAGGATCTTGGTTGGCAACCCCTAAGGGCCGACACATGGTCTAGTCCCACCCTCCACAAATAGCTATCTATCTGCCATAGCTATGTGTTACATGGGCGTCCCCTTGGCCTAGTCCAGCTACTTGTGTCTCCAACAATCCTGTGAGCCGGATCACCCTCAGGGAACCATACCACATGCCCGTAGTGCCATAACTGACACTCCCTCACAATTCATGTAATGTGCTTCATCAGGTACACAAAGATAAACTAGCGTTACCTACGTATTCTCCAAAGAGACACAGTACTGAAGGAGTCCAGTGTTCGTCTCAGGTCACTGGATAGCGTTTATGTCGTGGAACCATATAGCGAAACAGGAAGCACCTGGATTCTAAAGACTTGTACCTTTGTCCTTTTGCAATGATATCAGGGGCACTACACACCCCAATCCAGTGACATCATGACCCCTTTGCTCTTCTAATCCATCTAATGACTTCATACGAAGAGTGACCTGAGACATGAATATCACTGCTGGAGTAAGTAAACCTCTCAACAAGGTTGCCAGTCTCCCCACAGACAGACGCACTGCTGATGGCTGTGCCTAAGAGGTCATTAAAGCCTGGGATCTTAGTTTTTATCCAGGACACTCGTAAGCTCAGACACTCAGACTCCTCAGTCTCTCGTGAACCCCGATCCATCATCAGCAAAAATAAGATCAGTGAATCTCTCTTCACCAACAGATGCCCCACAGACCTCATGACCCTTCCCAACACCCAGTCCATGCAAACATTGAACAGAGTAGGAGCAAAACACACCCTTGATGTATCCCAGAATCCATCCATTATCCAACCCGATATATCCTAACTACAGGGTCAGGGGGTCTGCTGGAGTCAATCCCAGCCAACAGAGGGTGCAAGGCAGAAAACAAACCCCGGGCAGGGCGCCAGCCCACCGCAGTATCCCAGAATCAATGGGGACAAACAAAAAAGATTCTCCCTCCATTCTGCACAGCACTCACAGTACCAGTGTACAAGACCGGCTCAGAAAGTCCAATAGGGCAGCTTCAACTGAGTTGAATGCTTTACAAAAATCGACAAAGGCTGCATAGAAACTCTGCAATGTTTGTGTTTGTGCTCGATTAGAACCTTCAGTACCAGGATGTGGTCGATGGTAGACTTCTTAGGAATAAAGCCAGACTGCTCCAGTCACTGGTAGGTGAGCAAGTAATTGCCGCAATTGAGGCAAGCACCTTTCCCTTTCCAGATAGGGATGACAAGTCTTCCATCTGGGAGACAGGCGCCATACCAACTGACCGGAAAATCCAATCAATAAATAAATAATCAAAGCAGTAAAACAAATATTAAAATCAAAATAAAATTGGGACTCCTGTTTCTTGTACACTTTGGTGCCTTTCTAAAACTTCTCTGCCCTAGCTCACTTGTCAGGTACGCTCAGCCGAGAGCCGAGCCTGTGTGATCAGCCTTCAAAAACTGGCTTGCACCACTGCTGCCTCAGCCTGTCACCACTGTGATATCCCAAGCCCGACTGCATCGTCCTATCACCATTTCTCTCAAGTGTGCACAGGACGATCTTTAGAGCCCTGTTGGTTGCACCTGCTCCCAGCTTGCTCAGCAGGAACAGCTCTGCTTCATGGGCATGGCCCACTCTTGACCGCCAAGCCTCCAGCCCTCTGCACCAATTGCTCACCCAGTTCTCAGCTCTGTCTCTCTCTATCCCTCCAGCAAACCTTGCAGCTGCCCAAATTCGCAACTGTATACACCCACCCAGAGCACTGGGTGCACTGTTTTTATTAAACAATATGCACCGCCGTGGACCCCTACCTCACCACGTTGTGCATAGTTGATTTAAGTTATGCTTAATGCCATTAGAATCTCTACCTGTTTTTTTTTTATTTATTTATTTATCTGTTTGTCTTACTGTAGTTATTCATTTACATATATAATTATATATATATATGTGTCAGTTTTCTTTGTAATTGTAATTCTTTGTTTTACTTGTGACGCACTTTGAACTATGCTTTTGTATGAAAACATGCTACTGTATACAAATAAATATTGTTATTGCTTTGATTGATGCTCATTTAATATAGTGCATTGATGAGGATTTTTGCATTCATGGTGACCTGTAGTCAACCAGAAATTAATCATTTGAGCTTTGAACCTGTAATCTTTTAAAGTAATATTCCACAGATGCACTGGTGTACCATATTCCACCTTAGAAAACCATAAAAGAGCCTTGAGCCACAATCAGATCTGAAGTTTGCCCTCATTGCCATTGAGTTAAACGTATTACTAAATATCTGTTTTTCAATCCTCCTTCTACTTCTACTACATGTTAATATGTATGCATATGTATTATAATTTCAGCGCCTTGAAGAGATCATGAAGAGAACAAGAAAGACCGACACCCCTGAAAAGGTAGCTTTGACTTTTTCGTATTACAGTTAGTTTTTGCAGTCTGTGATTACATTTCTGTTTCTTTGCTGTTCTTATTATTTAAGGATTGAAGCATTTGCTTTTTTTTTTCTTTGCAGAAAGAATGCAAATCTTCTTCTGCCACACAACTAAATGGAAAAGAGATCAAACCTAGTCCTGAAAGCAGTAAAGGTGAGACCCAAGACAAAGAGCACAATCCTGGGAGGCAAGCCTGTAGTCCCCTCAGGCCTCACTAGCCTTCCTTCTAGGTTGATCCAGCTATGTGTAGCACACCAAGCTCTGCCACAGCAGGATCTGACCACCTGTCAGTTCCTTTTGGTCACCCACGGGTCCTACTTACTGGATTTTACCCTCTTTAGAAGGTGAGAGAGGAGCATTCCTCATACATTGGTGTCAAATGCCAGAGATGTTTAAAGAAGTATGTCGCTACGATGATCCCCAACACGTATTGCCTTTTACCATTTATGTAGAAATGAATTCAAGTCATGTTAGAGTATTCATTTTAATATGTAAATAAATACCTTTTTGCCATAAACACATGGAATTTGATTTGGCACACTTTGTAAAAATAAGCCATGAATAGAAACATGCAATAGTATATATATATTTTTTTCATTTTTTTCATTTTTATTACTATTTAATTTAATATTGTTTCTTTGTATCAGTATATTGCTGCTGGATTATGTGAATTTCCCCTTGGGATTAATAAAGTATCTATCTATCTATCTATCTATCTATCTATCTATCTATCTATCTATCTATCTATCTATCTATCTATCTATCTATCTATCTATCTATCTATCTAGTGCTACTAGTAGTATTCATATTGCCACATGCACAGAGTACAGTCAAACTCCGACATGCATGTTTAAAATAAGGATGATAATGACATTCCCCAACAGCCCTCAAGTAATAAATTCAACAAAAACACACCTGAACGTACGTATTCATCTAATTATAATAAAAAACATTTAAGGTCAAGATGTTCGGTTTACTCAGTACATCTCACGGCATGAGAATAAATATGATTGTAAAGTCTGGTAAGTCAAGCCAGAGTGGTTTACCAGATGGCAGGAAGGTGATGACAGGTTCAGAGGGATCTTGCTGTCTTTATGTTTCAGCTAGCAAACATTTACAGCTAGTAATCTGAATACTAACCTGTTTGAAATGTAAGGGCTCTATAAAGTAACAGGAAAAACTTCTTCTGAATATAGACCTTTCAGGGGGTCAACATAAAGTAGCCTGATAGTTACAACTAGTAGCCTTATTCATTGCAGGAAAGAGGACATGAGATTAAAAGTGGTAAACTGAAACAAGGTATTTATATATATATATATATATATATATATATATATATATATATATATATATATATATATATATCTGTGTGTGCAGAGTGGAGGCAGGACCTCTGTGTTTTTCCCAGTTGATTCTGGGGTTCATCAGTGGTGTGTTCTCGCTCCTACTCTATTCAGTGCTTGCATGGACTGGGTGTTGGGCAAGGTTGTGGGGTCCAGTGGCTGTGGGGCTGACTGACTATGCTGACGATGCTGTGATCTTCACGGAGTCAATGGAGGCTCTGATCGGGGCTCTCGAGAGACTGAGTGAAGAGTCTGAGTGTCTGGGCTTGAGAGTGTCCTTGATAAAAGCCAAGATCCAGGCCTTTAATGGCCTCTTGGGCACAGCCATCAGCAGTGTGTCTGTTTGCAGAGAGAGTGTCGACCTTTTCGAGAGGTTTACTTACCTTGGCAGTGACATTCATGTCTCTAGTGACTCTTTCAATTAAGTCGGTAGACGGATTGGGAGAGCATGGGGGGGTCATAAGGTCACTGGAAAGGGGTATGTAGCTCTCCTGATATCTATGCGAAAAGACAAAGGTCCAAGTCTTTAGAGTCCTGGTGCTTCCTGTTTTGCTATATGGTTGCGAGACATGGACGCTATCCAGTTGCCTGAGATGAAGACTGGACTCCTTTGGTACTCTGTCTCTCCAGAAAATCCTTGGGTACTGTTGGTTTGACTTTGTGTCAAATGAGCGGTTGCTCATGGAGTCCTGAATGAGGCACATTACCTGCATTGTGAGGGAGCATCAGTTACGGCACTACAGCCATGTGGCGTGTTTCCTCGAGTGTGAGCCGACTCGTAAGATCCGCATTGTTGGGGACCCAAGTGACTGGACCAGGCCAAGGTGTTGCCCATGTAACACCTGGCTGCAGCAGATAGAGGGTCATTTCCAGAGGGTGGGACTGTACTGTGTGTTTGCCTGGGGAGTTTCCAACCGGGATCCCGGTTGGAAACCGGTTTTGTTGTGTAGTGGGTGCGGCAACGCCAGTGCATGCTCCCCAACTTGACTTGATTTGACTTGCACTGATCTGTGTCTTTATGATTGTCATAGTGACCTCTGAGGAGACAGAACCATCAAAGAAGGCTGTGAAAGGACGATCAGCCGAGGAGACGGCACAGAGGTAAACTGAAGTGCTTCTTATAAATATCTGTGGCTATAGTCTTGTATTTTGTAAGACACATAGCTTAGATGGTATTCTGGAATGTGTGAGTAGCATGTGAAGCACAGGAGCACAAGCAAGAGCCCATCAGAAACAAAGCAAAATAGAATTTACAAGAGGGCTTCAAGACTAAAGATGGTGTGCCACTGGTTTAGGCTCGGAAATAACACTGACCTAAGAAGTGACATTGATTGAGCATTCACTTCATTCAGCCTATAATATATAGTGTGTTTTATGGTGAGCTTAACTAGGCCCATTTACATTGCTGTATCATAGATACTGAACTTTACTTAAAAAGTAGCAACTAAAGCAAAGAATGTAAGACATCAGTTTCATTATCTTTGTCATGGTCTTCTGTCCAATTCACATTGTCATAACTATCGCTTTATACAAATACTGTAATGGTTCAGTTTCAGTTTGTTCTAAAACTGGATTTAAAACTTCTTGTTTATATGCCATTGTGTTTTGGACAAAGACTCCACCCCACTTATGAATATTGATGAGTTACCTTAGAGTGACAAAACATTTAAAAATTTTAATGATTTTTTGCAGCATAATGTTGCGTCATGCACTAGATGGGAGAAGAATATTGTTCCTAGCATTATTCTGCCTTTACACTGTAAAGTGGATTATTAAATGTCACCCTGAGTTGGACACGGGTTTAACCATAATTGCATAAAATGCTTGGGGTTATCACCAAGGAGGTTAAGCACTGTTGTTTCAAATATGTAATATAAAACTTGAGGCATAATAGGTCAGTTTTTGAGATCAATAATTGAATATTTATAACAATTTATGTTTGACTACCGTAATTTTAGATTGCTGGCTACCCGGCAATGCACCCTAATTAGCCTGTGATTTGTTTTCTGCCTACACAGCTAATCTAAGGCATCTGTCTTAGTTTCCTTGTACATATATATTGATACATTTTTAATTTTTTTAAAAATATTCATATCTGCAGCTTATCATCAGCTGATCCCACCCAGACTACACCTCTTCTGAATGGCCTGCAGCAGACCAAGCATGAGAATGGCCTGTCTACTAAAGGCGAAGACACAGAGTTTGAGGAAATTATCGAGCTGTCCAATCACAGTGGCGGCAATCACAGTGAGCGGGAAGGACCAGAACGGGAGATTCCTAGTGATTCCATCATCGCCTTTGAGGATCGGGAGAGTTTCCTTAAAAAAACAGGCTCCCTTAAACCCCAGCATGTAGCTGGTATGTGATCACTTTGATGGCAGAGTAACTGAGGGCAGGGCATTGAAAGTGTTATGTCAGCCATACATTTGCTGTTCATGCCTCACATGCAGATTACTGTCATTGTAGAAACTGGTTTTGCTTTTTCATAATTAATTTTGTAAAAGGATGGATTTTATTACCCTTTTTTCACTTTCAATCTGCTTTTCCTGGTGAGGGTCATGAGCTGCAGAAAGCAGGTGACCCTTCATGATGGTGGTTTGGTTGTTTTCCCAGTAGGCAGAAACTGGTAAAACATACATGATTGGCAACATAAGTATACAGTTGTGCTCATAAGTTTACATACCTTGGCAGAATTTTTAAGATGTGTACCAATTAACTGCCCATTGTCTTTCAAGCATCTGGCTCTTAAATGAATTACAAAATCTTGTCCTGTGTTACTTGCTGTTGTCTATCGTCCTCCAAAATACAATGGGTCTTTCATAACTGATCTGACTGAACTTTTCACCCACTTAAATTTGCTTTCCCAGAGAGTCATTGTTCTCTGTGACTTCAACATCCATATTGACATTCTGACATGTAAACTGAGAAATGAATTCCTGTCCTTACTGGACTGTTTTGACTTGGTGCAACATGTTAATTTTTCTACCCACTCTGGTGGTCATATATTGGACTTTATCTGCACATCTGGCTTATCTTTCGACAACACTTATAGCAGGGACTTTTTGATCATAAAGTAGTACTTTTCAATGTCTCATTACCTCTCCCTCCTCTTACCTGTAAATGTCAAGTTTCTTTCAGAAGCCTTATAAACATGTCCCCCTATCCTTGCTAATTCCATTCCTGATCTTTTTCTGTTTTCACCTATTGTATCAATGCTAGATAGTCTTGTTGACTACTATAACTCAGCTCTTCATTCAGCACTAGGATAAAACAGCTCCGTTAAAACATAAGGAGGTTTACTTTAAGCGTTCATCTCCATGCTACAGTTCAGAATTATGGTCTATGAAAGCAGCTGGCCAACACCTTGAGATAATGTCACGTAAGATTGGCCTAACTGTATATATCCAGGCTTTCTCTGACTACCAAAGGGTCTACAGGGATGCACTAACTGCAGCCAAGAACACGCATTATGGCAGAATAATAGAAAATAGCCACGTGACCTGAGGGTTTTGTTCTCTGTAGTTAATAAACTACTTTAACCTGCATCTGGCCCAATTACCTCTTCTACCAAAGCCTGTGGAAAATTCCTCCACTTTTTCCGTAACAAAATTAAAGATCTAAATAATTCAACTAACATAAATTCATCATCTGTTCATATCTTTCTCTGTCTTCCCACTTCATCCCGCTTTTTTCTAAAATTTCACCAGTCACATCTGCATTTGTTAACAACCTGCTTTGTAAAATAAGGCCAACTACCTGTGTACTCGACCCCATTCCCATCACACTGCTCAAATACTGCTTCATGCCATAGTCCAGACTGTTACAACAACAATAAATACATCCCTTAACACCGGCTTTGTGCCAGCCACTTTAAAAATCGCTTTTGTAACCCCACTGTTAAAAAGTCTTTCTTGATGCTGACAGTCTTAACAATTTTCAGCCCATCTATCCCTTACCTTTTCTGTCAAAAGTTCTTGAGTGTGTTTTAACCTCCCAACTCACCAATTACTTAACATCTAACAAACTGATGGAACTCTTTCAGTCTGGTTTCACAGTGCAGCACAGCTGGGATCTGCTTCAGGTAATCAAATGTTTTGCTTATGGTAGCACACTCTGGACAAACCAGCATATTAATTCTGTTAGACCTCAGTTCAGCTTTTGACACTGTCAGACATGGCATTCTACTGTCCAGAATAGAGAACATGCTGGGTTTCTCTGGCACTGCCCTCCAGTTGTTTAAGTCCTACCTGACTGATAGACAAGAATTTGAAAGATCTAGAGAGATCCAGCTTAATACCAGTCACACAAGGGGTTCATCAGGGCTGTGTACTCAGTCCTCTGCTCTTCTTTATCTATATGCTTCCTCTTGGCCATATCATACATAGCTATGGAATGGGTTATCATTTGCTCATCTCTATTTCAGTGTTAGAAGTGAAACTTCATCAGGGCTTTCTCAGCTCACAGCTTGCCTCAGTGAAATTAAAATCTGGATGAAGCATACCTCTTTAAAGTTAAACTGCAACAACACGGAACTCCTGCAAATTGGCACTAAAGCGCAACTTAAGAAAAAGATGCTCCTTCTCAGTCACTCCTGATGGTGATCTCATCAGACCTTCTGCTAATGCAAGGAATCTTGGTGTCATTTTTGATTCCTCCCTTTTTTATTCCACCCAC
>NW_024378531.1:0-1000 GCF_016835505.1 Polypterus senegalus
TCATTACCAAACAGTTACAGTAACTTTGTGAGCTGGAATGTTAAAGGGCTGAATCACGAATTAAAGAGAAAGAAAATATTCTCTCACCTTCTTCTTCTTCTTTTGGCTGCTCTGTGACGATGCAGGTTCTACTCCATGCTCCCATCCAGCTTCTGGGAGCTCTCGAACCCGACACCGTCAGTAATGTCACCGATGAGCTGGACAGTAAGACACAACAAAGGAAGGGGATGGTGCAAAAAGTGCAAAGTGCTTTTATTAAAAACAGCAAATGCAGCTTCCTTCAATACTGGTCTGGTAGCCCTCCAATCCTTGGTTACGTTGGGCTCTAGCCGGACCGAGACTTGGGTTCCTTCCCCAGCAGCTAAGGCACTCACACTGGGGCTTGACATGCCCAAACCCTCCATGACTCCGCTTCCTTCAGCGGCCAGTCGACTCCACTACCGGTCACACCCGCTCCTCCAAACTGCTCAGCTGGAATGACCGTTTCAATCTGACCCCTCTGAGAGTTGGCCAAACACTCCTCTGGGGCTCTCCTACCAGCTGCTCTCATGCACTGGCTTTCTCCTTCCTGCCACCTTCTCCCCCATTAACCTCTGTTCCTTCTCTTTCTCTTTTTTCATCCCCCTGACCGCCTCGCGCTTCTATTATATGCTCTTGGGAGGTGGATCATGTGTGGCAATCAGCAGCTTCCGGCAACAATTACGGATGCAGACGACTCCTCACCTGTGCACTTAACACTAGAATTACCAGAGCCTACGAAATAAACTCGTAGATCCGTCCCTCCTTAAATAGCGTGTCAGTTGCTTGGAGTTGTATAGAGTAAGAAGTCAAGCAAAATCACACATTTTATAAATACTATATCGTTATTTGGAACACAAGAATTTCATGTATGTTCTGTGTCTACAACGATCTATGTCACTTTTCGGCTTGCGAACTACTTTTAAAATGACCAGGTCAAAATGATCTACCTACATTAAAAATTATCCATATATATATATAT
>NW_024378532.1:0-11460 GCF_016835505.1 Polypterus senegalus
AAAGGGGTTTTCCAAAAAGGGAAATTTGGAAGATTAAAAAACAACAAAAGTTTGGGGTCCCCCCAAGTTGAGCTCAAAAAAAAGTTTGAAGAAGCCCCGAACCAGAGTTTCTGAAGATCTATGTTTCAGAGGAACACCAGAAAGAACATTAGGGGCTGGATTTTTGAATTGAGTGCTCTGACAGACAGGCTGCAGTGCCAGTAGATCTGTTTGAAAGAAAACAAGGATAGCATTTGACCAAAATAAGCTGATAGCAACTGTAAAGTGTGGTGGTGGGTTGTGGTTGCTTTGCTACTTCAGGTTTCAGGGCAGCCTGTAGTCATCAAGTCAAATTCTGCATCCTACCACAACATACTTGAGGTAAATTTGAGACCATCTGTCCGAAAGTTGAAGATGAGCGGGAAATGGACCTCTTCCACACAACAATGATCCAAAGCACACAAAGATCGGCTTCCATCATAGAAACCTACTAGGAATTCTTCTTTGAGCTTCGGATAACGTGAGACCACTCAGTGAGACTCACCCAGTCATAAGACCCAGCTCAAGCAAAAGCGGACCTTGCAACATGACGATGGCCCTAAGTATACCAGTACTGTAAATCCAATGAGAAATACATGAAGAGAAAGAAACGGAAGGTTCTAGAATGGCCAAGTCAAAGCCCAAAACTTTCTGTGGGTGGGGAGGGTTTAAATTGGTTGTGCACCCCTCAGATATCACATGGCTGAAATGACTGGGGAAAAAATGTTCTCCCGGTCAATGTATGTCATGGACTGCTGGACAGTTCCAGGAAATGTCAAATATGAGAGGGGGACATCAGCCATTGGAGCCAAGGGGGGGCTCACTCTTACTGCTTCCCTGCTGGACACATAACTGAACGATGTGAAATAAATACACTAGAGTTCGAGTGGCACACACTGCCACACTGTCACATATGTTACAGGACAACCCCATATCAGCCTTGAAGTTTCTTTTTCCCTACATGAGCTGCAGACAAATGACTGATGTGACAACAGGGACAAATATGTATGCTGGTCGGTGACGTCACACAACTGCAAAAGGCCGCTACATGTGGTCACTTTTAACTTTGTTTCAAGCAGCCTGCTAGAACAGGAGCACACAATCAGACCACACCTCAACCTCTCTGCTGATGGCCAAGTGAAGGCCCGAGCTCCCAAGGACCACACCATTAAGTGCTGAGTGATCTTCATGCACCGCACATGTGAGGAAGTCAACGTCGCCCGCTCTCACCGCAAGTGAGGGCAACTGCTGGAAATACATTACTGATCTGTAACAAGCTCCATTGTGATGATCCTTAAGAACAATAAGACACCATTAGTGTGGATTGCAGGCCCAAAGGCTAGCTGTGACTTAATTATTCATGAAAAAGGGGAGACCGGGAAAAAAAAAGCCCCGCTGGCAGGCCGAGAACAAGCAGAGGCAGCTGAGTAATCAATTTTGCCCCCAACCCTTTTTCAAGTAAACTTTCCCATCGTCCCACGCCAGGTTCTGCCTCGGCGGCAGACTAACGCGCCCCCCCTTGATCCCCCTTCCTTCCATGAGCAGAGCCACTAATCATCAGAGACCCCCCTGGGTCAATTAGCCCGCGCTAAAACCTTTTACAAGGGAAAGGCGAAATGGGGCGGGACAGCTGCCCCCCGAGGAGGGGGTTTTGACTTCCTCCTGATGGAGCTAAAGGGTGAGCAGTCGGGGTAAAGGAGTGGTGAAAGAAAAGAAAATTTTTAAAATTATGTCCATAAAAAAGGGCTGTCTTTTCTCTATCTATCTATTTTTGTCCCTTTTCTATCTATCTATCTATCTATCTATCTATCTATTATCTATCTATCATATATGCCTTTCCTTCTATCTATCTATCTATCTATCATCATTATTCTTTCCTTCTATCTACTTATCTATCTATCATTATCTTCACTCTATCTATCTATCTTTTTCCCTTTCATTCTATCTATCTATCATCTATCTATTTTTTATCATTCTTCATTTCATCTATCTACTTTATAGTGCCTTTAAATTCTACATCTATCTATCTATCTATCTATCTATCTATCTTCATCTATCTATCATATAGGTTTTAAATTTACTTCATCTATCTATCTACATCTATCTATCTACCCATCAGTCTATCATATAGTCCCTTCCTTTTCACTTCATCTATCTATTACTTCTATCTCTATCAAAAGTGCCTTTCATTTCTTTTATCTATCTTATCATCTATCTATTCTTCTATCTTCTATCTTTTTCATCTATCTATATAATCCCTTTTCCTTTCCCCATCTATAAATCTTCTTCTTCATTTTTGGGCCTTTCTTTTATCATCTATCTATCTATCTATCATCTATCTATCTATCATCTATCTTCTATCTATTATATAGCCTTTCCATCATCATCATCTATCATCACATCTATCTATCTTCTATCATTTAATTTCACCATGGGAAGGGGAAAAGGCCTATAAAAAAAAAAATTTATTATTATTATTATTATTATTTTATTATTAATTTTTGTTGGTAAAATTTTTTTCTTTTCAATTTATTTAATTTTTGTTTTTTAAAAAACCTGCTGAAAGGACAATATGGCTAAATTTAAAACAGTAAACTTGTCCCACAAGTTTTGAGTTTTATTTGGGGGGCTCCCTCCCCCGGCACCAGGAGGCTGTCCTCCGGCCTCTGGTGCCCGTGCCCCTCGGATGTTGAGAGGGACGATGTCTTCTGAGTCCTCCCTTTGCCCGTTCTTAAGGCAGCTCCGAAGACCCCAAGTCCCAATTGCCCTTTGCTTGGCTTGGGGGAGGTGGGCCCGTTTGTGCGATCCTGTCTTTGAAATGCCCCCTGCCACCCTTCCATTCGATGACAACTTAGTGCGGGGTGCTTGCAGGCTTGTCCTCTCTTTGAAACACGTGATTGACAGTGTTCTGGCACTGCAAAGGGGGGGCACCGTTCCATGTCAGGGTGCTGAACTCCAGCAGGGGGAAACCCAAAAGGGGTTTCAAAAGGCCCCCTGCCCCTCTGCTCCTTTTCCTCTTTTGCCCTTTTTTCTCTGTGAGAGGCAGCAGCTTTCAAGTCCCTTTTTGCTGAAGAACTCTCAAATGTTTATTTGGGCAACTAAAAACAGCTTTGGGTGAGGGGGTTAAAACATACACTGGGGGGTTGCTGTCCCCATCTGTTCAAACAAAAAAAGAATAAATGCTAAAAAGAGGCATTCTGTACTTTGGGAGAAAAGATGATGTTAGAGCCTGTGTGTGTCCTGTAAAGACACCAATGGTATAAGGGGAGGGACAGACAGTGCCCCTGCAGGGAAGGTGTGGTACTGGCACAATCCTCTCTGTCTTTTCTCTATATATTTGTCACAAATCACTGAGGGTTTTTAAGCAGTTACTGACCCCTAGTGGGCATCACCTGAAGTTCTTTACTGTCAGCATTGTGGAATATTGAATTATTTTGACCCATTTTATGAACTTGGCACTTTGAGGGTCATTTTATTTATTTATTTTTGCATCATATTTGTTAATTACAATTGTCACATGTTATTACATTTTCTCATGTTTGTAATCTGTGTCTGTTTTGAGGTTCTGCTCTTTGTTATTTCACAAATTCAACTGCGTTATTGCACAAACACAATTTTGTCATTTGAATTTCATGGGTCTCGCTGTTTTGTTTAGCAGTTGCTATGTGGTTGATGTGACATCCGGGGATGTACACCATGCGTCACATTGCAGATTTTTCTATGAGGGTTAATTATTTTTTATGGCTACTGTGCTGATTGCAGCACACAAGATGGAAGCAAATAGGTGAACAGGCCTCAAAATAAATGAATACCTGAGCAGGAGTTCACTGCTCAGTATCAGAAACAGGTCTCACCCCAGGTAGCCAGACCCGAACTCAAAGGCAGGCTGCAAGGCCTGCACAGATTCCAAATGGGGCTTTCAAAAGTTCAAAATACTCAAAAATGTTCTACAAAGGAAAACTGTAAACCATCTGGCCTGAGAATACAAGAAAAATGAAAAATCATAAGAAATTAAGAATATAGTTTAGATTGTTGAAAAAAAGAGCATAAATAGCCAAACTAAACAGGTGACCCAAGGCCAACAAATCCAATCCGCTATCAGAAAATCAGATTTCAAAAACGAGCACAATAACCAGAAGAAGGTCGTCAATTGAAGAGGTGGCTCTGCAGTCATCTGAGGGGTGTTGTTTATGTCACTCAAGCTGGACATTTAAACCCTCCCACCACGAGGGCTCCATTTGGGTAAATCAAGGCGGACCGTCCAGAAGCTGAGGTGGACCGCCACATTGCCAACGACTCCATATGGCTTTGTCGCACTGAACCAGAAAATACAAAGATAATACTAACAAACGATGATGCCAGCTCTCCAACTATCCATTCATCCATCCATCTTCTTCCAATTATCCGAGGATCGAATTCGGGGCAGCAGCGGCAGAGATGCCCAGACTTCCCTCTCCCGGCACTTCTTCTAGCCCTTCAGGGAATTCGAGGCGTTCCCAGGATCAGCCAGGAGACATAGTCCCTCCAGCATGTCCTGGGTCTTCCCGGGCCTCCTCCCGGTTGGCGTGCCTGGAACACCTCACCAGGGAGGCGTCAGGAGGCATCCTGATCAGATGCCGAGCCACCTCATCTGACTCCTCTCGTGCTTACTCTGAGCCCCTCCTGGATGACTGAGCTTCTCACCCTATCTTTAGGGAAAGCCCAGACACCTCTGGGACTCATTTCAGCCGCTTGATTCCGATCTCGTTCTTTCGGTCACTACCCATAGCTCATGACCATAGGTGAGGGTAGGAACGCATAGATCGACTGGTAAGTGAGAGCTTTGCCTTACGGCTCAGCTCCTTTTCACCACGACAGACAGATGCAGAGCCGCATCACTGAGGATGCCGCACCGATCCGCCTGTCGATCTCATGCTCCATTCTTCCCTCACTCGTGAACAGACCCGAGATACTGAACTCCTCCACTTGGGGCAGGATCTCGCCCCCAACCCTGAGAGGGCACTCCACCCTTTTCGGCTGAGGACCATGCTCCGTTTGAAGGTGCTGATTCTCATCCCAGCCGCTTCACACTCAGCTGCGAACCGCTCCAGAGAGCTGAAGATCACGGACCTGATGAAGCAAACAGGACAACATCATCTGCAAAAGCAGTGACCCAATCCTGAGTCACCAAACGGACCCCTCAACACCCTGGCTGCACCTGAAGTTCTGTCCATAAAGTTATGAACAGAATCGGTGCAAGGCAGCCTGCGAGTCAACTCTCACTGGAAGCGGGCTCGACTTACTGCCGGCAATGCGGACCAAGCTCTGACACGGTTGTACAGGGACGAACAGCTCTTATCAGGGGTCCGGAGCCCCCACAGGATTCCCAAGAGGGACACGGTCGACGCCTTTTCCAAGTCCACAAAACACATGTAGACTGGTTGGGCAAACTCCCATGCACCCTCAGGACTCTGCTAAGGGTGTAGAGCTGGTCTACTGTTCATGACCAGGACGAAAACCACATTGTTCCTCCTGAATCAGGTTCGACTATCCGATGGACCCTCCTCTCCAGAACCCCGAATAGACTTTTCCAGGAGGCTGAGGAGTGTGATCCCTCTGTAGTTGGAACCACCCTCCGGTCCCCCTTTTAAAGAGCGAGGGACCACTCACCCCGGCCTGCCAATCCAGAGGCACTGTCCCCAATGTCATGCGATGTTGCGAGGCGTGTCAGCCAAGACAGTCCTGCAACATCCAGAGCCTTGAGGAACTCTGGGCATAGCTCTCCAACTATGCTTGATTTCTGTTTCATTACTAATTTTGATTTTGAAATTAATATAATGTAATTAAATGATGCTGATTTATTTTAAATAAAAATCTGAAATCTGTTATTCCTAGAAGTATTCAGACCCTTAATTTAGGATTTTATGGAATCCACACTGGTAGCAATCCCAGCTCTGAGTCTTCTTGTAAGTCTCTACAAGCTTGGAGTTTTTGCTTTTTCTGTCCACCCTGGCCATCGGACCTTACTTATTCCATGTTAATTAATGTTGACTTATGTTTATTTTTATTGTGTCTTCTATTTTCTATTCTTCATTTTGTAAAGCACTTTGAGCTACATTTGTTTGTATGAATGTGCTATAGAAATAAATGTTGATTGATTGATTGATTGAAGCTTGGCACACCTGGATCTGGGCAGTTGATCTCTATCCTTCCTGGCAGATCTCTCAAGCTCCATTAGATGGCATGGGAAGTGTAGTGGAGCAACGCTTGAGTGGTGCGGTTGGAGAAAGAAAGTTTTGTGGAGGGAAGAGCGATGTTTGTGTTTGTGCTTGTGTCACTTTGAATGTATTTATAATAAAACCATCCATTATTTGAAACTGGGACTGTCAGGTGTACTCGTGTTGGGGTCTGCAGCTCACTGCGCCCATTTAAAGGTAAATCTACAACACATAAAGAGTGCAGAAGGGTCTGAATACTTATGGGCGCAACTGACAGTCATTGGGAAAATGGTGTCATGTGACATAGCCTCTCAGTTCCTTCCACTCCAGAGCAGTGCACCAGTTCCTCAACTCATTCTTCTAGAGCCCCCCATAAACAGCAGAAGACACACAAAGTGCCACCATTTGGGTGGACCTTTTGTGACTTTACATGACACCCACCACCCCATCTCAGGTGACAGGAGGAAGCAGCAGAACCAAAGAAATCAGCGTGGAAGTCAAGTTCAGATCTGACGGCACTGAATAAAGATGTGAAGGCACCCATAAGCACGTCATCAAGAGCGTGAGGTGCCATTTGTATGCAACTCGGTAAAGGCAAAGTGCCGGGCATTGACTTGGTCGACGTGAGTACAAGTTTCCTTGTTTATTTCCCAGTGGCCCGGCACATGTTTTCAACATCAGAAGCTGATGAGCTCTTCATATGGAACCCTTTAGAAACCTAAACTCCGAACCTGAAATGCCGCTGACAATGGAGGACGGTAAATGCGCAGCATCGGGCCCCTTCCTGTTAGGAGGGCACCACAGCCCGGGCTGTTCGGTCTGTTTACGTTGGGCTAATTGAAAGCGGGGCCGTAGCCTGTGAACTCGTTTGAAATGATTTACGAAGTGCTGTGCTCCTCAGACCTGCTGTAATGAGGCTCATAAAGCCTTCAGCCCCCCAACAGCCCCCTTCTTGATATACGGCATTCAATGTGCCTTCACTCACCTCCCACTCACTCCAGGGGCGAAAGTTCCCCTCAGCTCTCCCTCATTGACCTTTTTTTTATTGGAGGACGTCACCACATCCGTGGACTGGAACACTGGGAAGGACGCCGCAAAAAGCCTGTCCCCGTGAGGCTTTATTATTAGAAAGGGGGCCGGGACCGGTGGGACAAACAGCAAGACGGTTCTAGGTGGTCACTGGTGTGAGAGAAGAAGGGGGTTGGGAGTTAAAAAAACACAGAGTTAAGGGGTCTGGTGGTCCAAAGGGAACAGGAGGGAGAGGAAAGGAAGGAGCTGTGCAGGTTCACATCATGAATGGATAGGTGAGTGTGAAAATGCTAGGCAATTAAAGGGTGAAATGGAAGCCATGAAAGTGGAGGGAAGAGGAAAGTACAACAAAAATTGAAGATTATACTGTTTGAGGTTTTGAGGGGCAATATAATATAATATAATATAATATAATATAATATAATATAATATAATATAATATAATATAATATATATATCCATCCATCCATCCAGTTTCTAACCCTGAACCTGAATAGGATCACGGGGTCTGCTGGAGCAATCCCAGCCAACACAGGGCACAAGGCAGGAACCAATCCTGGGCAGGGTGCCAACCCACTGCAGGACACACACAAACACACCCACACACCAAGCACACACTAGGGCCAATTTAGAATGCGCCAATCCACCTAACCTGCATGTCTTTGGATTGTGGGAGGAAACCCGCAGACACGGGAGAACATGCAAACTCCACAGGGAGGACCGGGAAGTGAACCGGGTCTCCTAACTCTGAGGCAGCAGCGCTAACACTGCCACCGTGCTCCTATATAATATAATATAATATAATATAATATAATATAATATAATATAATATAATATAATATCCACCTTAAAAAGGATTTCTGTGTATTTTTGTGTACATCCAGTAGGTATTCCAACAGATGTTGCATATGGTTGAGGACGTATACACGAGATCCAAAATAAAGGTTAGGCTGCTCCCATCTAATATTGGTGCCGGCAAAGAACGAAATAGCCTCCGAGGTACAAATATTTGTTGGAAATGCATTTACCATAATTGCTTGTGATGCTCCATCTGTTGGAATGCATTTATCACTACATACATTACAAAATGCTCTCAATAGAAGGTCCACTGCAAACATTAACTCTGAGGTTTATGTTAATTATTTTGATTTTAACCATCTTAGATGGGTACACACAACTCACCTTAATCAAAAGATGAGTGTCTGTTGTCCATCCGATTCTATGTCTTTTCATTCCAACAGAGGCATACGGTTAAGGAACATATATCACAAGATCAAAATAAATGTTGGGCTGCCCCATCTAATATTGGTCCAGCAAGAACAGATATAGCCTTGGGGGTACAAATATTTGTTGAAATGCCATTTTACCACCAATATTTGTAATGCTCCATCTGTTGGAATGCATTTTATTACCACATGCATACAAAATGCACTCCAATAGAAGGTTCACTGCAAACATTAACTCTGAGGTTTATGTTAATTATTTTGATTTCAACCATCTTAGATGGGTTTGCACACTAACTCACCTTAATCAAAGATGAGTGTCTATGTGTCCATCCAATTGCTATGTCTTTTTCATTCTAACAGATGGCTCATACTGGTTGGGGCGTATAACACAAGATGCAAAATAAGTGTTGGCTGCCCGTCTAATATTGTTTGCCAGCAAGAACAGAAATAGCCCTCCGTGGTACAAAAACAAACAAACAAAAACCACTAGACTGCAGTGCCTCTCTTAAAGGGTCAGGCCTGGGTAGAGTGCCATCCTGTGCCAAGTCTACAATCAAATAAGACATCTCATGGAACACCCAAATTTCTACTCCTCTAACCAGAAGGGTGCAGTGAGTTGCCCTCATTGGGCATCTTCTTGAAAGAGTTGAATTGAAAGAGATGACCCCATTGCAACAGTGCCCTTTTGTCTCATCATGGATTGCTTACACAGATGAGCCAGGAAGGTACCCTTGATGTGCATTGTGACACATCACATACAATTGTAATAATCTGTTGGAAACACAAATGCACGCATATGTCTCTGTTATATGCCATTTGTTAATGTTTGGATGCATTTCAACAGATGGCACATCCTAAACATTTGCAGTAATGCATATTAATTCTACAAATGTTTGTGATGCACCATCTGTTGGAATGAAATATTGCAATCCATTTTATTACTTTTAATACTATTTTAGTACTATTTAAGCACTTTGAGCTACTTTTTTGTAGAAATGTCTATTTAAATAAATGTTGTTGTTGTTACTGCATTCATTACAAAATACATTCCATTAACAATTCCATACAACCATTAACACTGAGGTCCACCCGATTGTTTAGATTTGAGCCTGTATTACACAGGTGATATATAAAATGCATAAGGTCCAGTGTCCAGCGTCTGTGCCTGTGTGTAATGTCATTCGAGCATCCACAAGAGGACTGGAATGTACAATGAACAAAGGAAACAAAACGCACAATGAAAAGAGGGATAGGCTCTTGTGACCAGAGATTCCTAAATGCACAATGTGATCGTAAGAGACCAACTAACTATTGTACCACCAGGCCTGTTTTACTAAATGGGTAATTCATATAATTTACTATATTATTGGGTACAGTATGGCATAATGAAGGGTGGCCTCTTGGCACAGTAGAACACTGCTGCCTTGCAGTAAGGAAACCAGGTTTCCGATCCTAATGCTCCCTTTGTGGATTTTGCACGTCCAATCGTGTTACGTGTGGGTTTCCTCCCACAATCCAAAAGGCATGCAGGTTAGGAGGGATAGAAATGCATCAGAGATTAAGGGGATTCTCAGAGAAGAACTTGAACTGAAAATATCACAATATGCAGATGGTATGGCATTGTATATATCGGATTCCACAAAATTCTGTGCCAGCAGTCCTATAAGCATTAGCAAATTTCAAAAGATATTTGGACTTGGACTAAAAGCGAGGTTTTTCCAGCACGTAATATCAGACCGGACACCTTCCATTTAGCTTAGCAGATCAGTTTACTATCTAGGGTAAATATTACAAGTATAAGCGGTTTTCAACAAAATTTTGCTGTCTGCATGGAAACAATTAAACAAGACGTGACTAGATGGTCTACCCACCACTTTACATTAGCAGGGAGGATTAACATCGTCAAGATGACTGTTCTTCCCAACCTGCTCTTCCTATACATATACATTAAAAAATCATTTTTTAAAGAAGTCAGACTTAATCATAACTTCATTTATTTGGAATGTGAAACATCCACACATCAAAGGCGACTCTACTGTTTAACAACCTAAGGCAGAAGGTGGCATGGCACTCCAGCTTTCAATTTTATTACTGAGCAGCTAATATACAAGCGATACACCACCCTCTGCAGTTGGATCAGGACTTCTTGACAGAGGCCCAAGTCAGTTCGGATGGGCTGCAACATCTCCAGCAACATCACACATTAGCATTGGAGCGCCGCAGGGCTGTGTGCTTAGTCCACTGCTCTTCACCCTGCTGACTCACGACTGCACAGCCACACACACACCAACCACATCATCAAGTTTGCAGATGATACGGCCGGTGCTGGGACTGATAAGCAGGGATGATGAAACAGCATACAGAGATGAGGTGGACGTGTAGAAGACAACAATCTATCTCTCAATGTCGACAAGACAAAAGAGATAATCGTGGACTTCAGGAAAATCACATCCTGCCCACATCCCACTCAGCATCAACAGTTTAGATGTGTTAGGGGTACCAAGTTCCTCGGTGTGCACTAACTGAGGAACTTACATGGACACATAACACCTCATCACTAATCAAGATAGCCAGCAGAGACTACACTTCCTGAGGCGGCTGAGAACAAGTCTTCCCTCCTTTTACAGAGGCACCATTGAGTGTGCTGACCAGCTGCATCACGGTCTGGTATAGCAACTGCAACATATCCAACCAACAGGATAGTGAAGACAGCAGAGAGCATTATTGGGGTGTCTCTCCCTTCACTACAGGACACATTTTACAACGCAGTGTCTGCAAGGCCTGCAGCATTGAGCAGGACCCCTTACACCCCTCACATGGACTTTTCACCCTTCTGCCATCCAAGAAAGATACTGCAGCATCAGAACCAAATCTGCCAGGCTGCAGGAGGTTTACCCCCATGCTGTCAGACTCCTTAACACCAGGCTGCCCCTGGGATCTGCCACACGACCTCAACCACCTCTAAAAGCGAACTTTTATGCATCAAGCCC
>NW_024378533.1:0-11887 GCF_016835505.1 Polypterus senegalus
TATAACACTAAGAAGAAAATCATACAATGAAAGCATGTGACAGTCTAAAATAGCAATTATACTTCTGTTCATGTATCTTCAGCATTGATTTATCATTTTAAAAATCTACAGTTTAATTCCAAATAAATTTATCAAACATGTGAAAGTAAGCCTGTCCCAAAAACTCACTATGCTGGCTGTTCTGATGCATCGATATTACAATACAGTTTATTTTTGTATAGCCCAAAATCACACAGGAAGTGCCGCAATGGGCTTTAACAGGTCCTGGCTTTTGACCAGCCCACCAGCCTTGACTCTCTGAGAAGACAAGGAAAAACTCCCAAAAAACCTTGTAGGGAAAATGGAAGAAACCTGGGAAAGGCAGTTCAAAGAGAGACCCCTTTCAACAGGTAGGTTGGGCGTGCAGTGGGTGCCAAAAGAAGGGGGTCAATACAATACAATACACAGAACAGAACAAATCCTTAATACAGCATAACAATAAAAATTTTAGAAGTACAGCAGTTTAACAGTAGACCCATGATTCCTGTGATCCTCCATCAGGGATGACTTTACCATAGGCAGGCAAACAACTTGGCAGGTGGGCGTGGCACCAATGCCACATTTGAGTACCGAGAAAGAAACAGAATAGGTGAGGGTTAGTATTCAAATATAATTATCATGTTACTTATGTTTTAGTGCTAATGACTAACAACAGAGATGCAGTCTGTACAGTTAATCAGCAGCTCTAGTCAGGATATGCTAAACTGAAGTAGTGAGTCTTCAGCCGGGATTTAAAGGCTGAGACCAAGGGGGCATCTCTTATGGAAGCAGGAAGACCATTCCACAGTTTAGGGGCCCTGTAACTAAAAGCTCGACCTCCCACTGTTATTTTATTAATCCTTGGAATCCTAAGCAGACCGGCATCTTGAGATCTTAATGCGCTCAGGTTTGTAAGTCATGATAAGTTCAGACAAGTAAGACGGACCTTGGCCATTTAATGCTTTATATGTTAAAAGGAGGATTTTGAAATCTGCCCTAAACTTAACTGGGAGCCAGTGTAAGATTTAAGAACTGGGTTATGTGTTCATATTTTCTTGTTCTTGTAATAATTCTTGCAGCGCATTTTGGATTAACTGGAGGCTGTATAAAGAACAGTTTGAACAGCCAGTGAACACCGCATTGCAGTAGTCAATCCTACTAGAGATAAATGCATGAATTAATTTCTCACAATCCTGTTTATTTAGAAAGCCTTAATTTCCTAACATTTTTAAGATGGAAAAACATGTTTTGGACAACTTTGTAATATGTGCTTTAAATGACATGCTAGAATCAAAGATAACTCCTAGATTGCGGGCTGATTCAGTAAAATTAATTGGGATTCCAACTGAGTTAAATGATGACAAAATATTGCTGTGATCAGCGTCATTCCCTCAACAATTAACATCTCTGTTTTATCTGTATTTAAAGACAAGTAGTTCTCATTCATCCATTCCTTTAATTCACTAACACAACTAATTAAAGACAACATCGGAGAAACTTCATTTGATTTAAATGAAAGGTATAACTGGGTGTCATCTGCATACAGTGAAAATTAACATTATGTTTCCTAATGAGAGATCCCAGTGGAAGCATGTAAAGTGAAAACAGTAAAGGTCCCAGTACTGAGCCCTGAGGGACACCATATTGAACTTCTGTGTATAATGATGGAGTACTGTCAGCACATTTCTGTACATACTGGAAATCGATTTGATAAATAAGAACTGAACCAAGAGAGCACGGGGCCTGTAAGCCCAACATCGTTTTCTAGCCTGTGCAGTAAAATAGAATGGTCAATGGTGTCAAATGCTGCACTTAAGTCCAACAACATAATTACAGTGGAGTTTCCTTCATCAGAGGATATCAGAATGTCATTTACAACCCGTGTTAGTGCGTTTCTGTACAATGACCAGTGCGAAAACCAGACTGGAATTTCTCAAATAAATTGTAATGCGTAAGGTGTGACTGAAGCTGACTGGCGACTACTTTTTCTAGTATTTTAGAGAGAAATGGTAAATTTGAAATAGGCCTATAGTTATTTAGTATGTGTGGGTCTAGGTCTGACTTTTTAAGTAAAGGTTTAATGACTGACACTTTTAGTGCATCAGGTATGTGCCATGCAGTAATGAACTATTGATAATGGTTAGAATAGGCTGCAAGAACATCCATTGCACTTTTACTAGTTTTGTTGGCACTGGATCTAGGGAACAAGTAGTGGGCTTCATTTTAGTAATTAAAGTTAAGACTTCCTGGTCAGTTACAGGATTAAAATTATTAAAGTGCTGAATGCAATGTGAGACAGGGTCTGCTAAGCTAGTATTTGGTTTGTACTGTGATGCTGAGATCTGGGATCTTATATTTTTAATTTTCTCATTGAAGAAGTTCATAAAGTCTGTACTGCTAATATCTGTTGGTATTTTGCACTGTTGATCTGAATTCCCATTTGTTAATTTAGCCACTGCTCTAAAAGTACCCTAGGATTTTTATTATTGCTATCTATTAATGTAGAATAGTATTCTGAGCGAGCTTTAAAGAGGGCTTTTTATATTTATTAACACTCTCTGTCCATGCAATTTGAAAGACATGTAGCTTTGTTGTTCTCCATCTGCTCCAGTTTTCGACACTCTAATTTAAGAGCTCGAGTATTTTCATTAAACCAGGGAGAGTTTCTATGTGCTTTGATCACTTTTGTTTTAGGGAGCCACAGTGTCCAGAGCATCTCTCAAGGTCACATTATAATGTGATGTTAGCTGATCTAAATTGTTTTCCACGTTTACATTTGATGTTAACTGATCTAAATGGTTTTCCACAATTACACTCGACTTACTCAAGGTATCTATAAATTTTGAAGCAGAATTACAATCTAGATGTCGCACTGTCTTTGTTTTAATCTGTGAGTGCTGGCATGGGCAGAACTAAATCAAATGTAATTAAGAAGTGATCGGAAATAACTACATTTAATGGAGTAATATTTAAATTTTGAATTTCAACTTTGTAAGTTATAATTAAATCTAATGTGGTTATGATTATGAGTTGGACCTTTGACAATCTGACAAAATCCTACTGAATTTAACAAATAAGTAAAACATTTGCTAAAAGTGTCAGTTTCCACATCAATGTGTACATTAAAATCCCCATCAGAACTACATGATCATAATTTATAGCCAAATCAGACAGAAGGTTGCTAAATTCAGTCATGAACAATGAATATGGCCCTGGTGGTCTGTAGACTAGCACTATAATTGTGTTGGAATCTGTTTTAATATTTAAAATGAATGCCTCAAAGGATGTAAAGTTGCCTAAATTTTTAGGAGTGATTTGCATTTTGTTACAATGAATTATTCCAAGGCCTCCTCCTCGACCAGAATCTCTAGACTTATGAAGGAACGAGTATCCATCTGGTGACGCCTCAGCTAGGGAACAGTGTCACATTTACTAAGCCAGGTTTCAGTAAGAAGACACAGATCAGATTTTGTACTTAATATATATCATTTACCAAAACAGCTTTAGTGCCAAGAGAGCGAATGTTCACTAAACAATATTTAAAACTGCATGGTTCTTTCTGAACTGGTGATATATTTTTTGTTTTAATTTGAATTAAATTTCTATTACAGATGCCCTGGTGGAGTGTCTGGTTTTATCCCTTGGTCTAATTATACACCTTATTTTTGGTTATCAATTAATTTATGGTTTGTATCAAGACTAAATTTACTGGATGCCCCACAACAGGGATTATGGGTAACAGCTTCAGGAAAATAACAGGTGGGATAAACAACAGCCTGTGATTTAAGATCACATGACTGCGGCCTGGATGGTGCTCTAATCAGTCAACCAGGCAGTTTTGCTGCCATATTTTGGGATAATACATAAGATCCCCTCCAGTTAGGATGAAGACCATCTCTTCTGAAAAATCCAGGCCTTTCCCAAAAATCATCCCAATTGTTCACAAATGCTATGCTTTTATTTGCACACCAGGTTTCTAGCCAGCAGTGAAAGGAATGCAATCTGCTATAAATCACATCCCCTCTATACAATCTTGGTAAGGGACCAGATACAATTAAATTCTGACATTTTCTTTTAGCTTTGGTGCATAGAGATGAAGTTCCTCTTTAATACCTCAGATTGCTGTAAATAAATATCATTAGTGCCGACATGCAGCAATAAGGTAGATACTTCATCATCTGCGACATGGTCCAATGCGGCCTCTATGCCAGAAATCTTGGCCCCTGCGAGGCACTTAACATTAACTGCTGGTTTAACATAGTTTGGAATTCTAACATTCCACACTATGGAATCGCCAATTATGAGCACTTTATTATTCTCAGTTTCCACAGGCGCGCTTCGGAGAGCTGAGAATCTGTTCTGGGTCCGAATTGGTGACCTGGGTGCTGGGGACTAAATTTTGGATTCTTAGACCCCCGTCTTACTGTTACCCACTCGCCCTGTGGCTGAATTGGTGCTGCTGATTTTGGCCGTGCACTGACTACAGTGGGACCTGGAGAGACTGAAGCTGAATCAGAAGTAGCCGAATTGTCTAAACAAACCGAGTCGATCCAATTTTCGGTTTGCCTAATCGCTATCAGATTCCTAACGCGGTCCTCCAGTTTGCATATTTTCCCGACCAACTCTAAATTAACTAAACACTTTTGGCAGGTGAAGCTATCTACACTGTCGGCCGGAAAAACCTGAACTGTACATACTGCAGGACACACAACATAAAAACGTGCCCTCGCCGGGCAGAGAGCAGATAGAACTTACGTTAAGTGTTGGTGCTTCATCTTTCCGTTTTTTAGGTGAATCACTAAGAGACCGTGTTCATTTCCACCACCGCTGAGATTAAATTGAATTTAATTTCTCACTGCCGGTTATTTTTACTGGTCAGCTGCCGGCTTTACCTCAGGTGAACTTGCTTGGGTGCTTGCGAAGGGCTATGTGCCTGTGGGAGACGCCGCCGCTCTCTGGTTCCACTCGCTGATCCACTCTCTGCTCCATTCCTTCTTCAGTTAAGATTGTTTCAACGCCATTGCAATCGATTTTTTAATTTTAGCTCTAAATGAAACAACAGCATTATCCATCCATCCATCCATTATCCAACCCGCTATATCCTAACTACAGGGTCACGGGGGTCTTCTGGAGCCAATCCCAGCCAGCACAGGGCACGAGGCAGGCAACAAACCCCGGGCAGGGGCAGTTCTTGTCAGATGCTGAGAGTTTCATTCCAAAAAATCATAAAGACAGAAAATCACACCACATCACTTTATTATACAGTCCTTCTTATGTAATCCCTTATCACTTAACATTTAGTACTATTTAGCAGTTAAGAAATGATCTGAGTTCATCATATTCTATTCCTTTCTATTCGCCTGCTGTCTTTACATTTGCAAGCAGTTCAAAATGTCTCTCACCAATGCTCTGCAATCCATCTCTTGAACAGCTTTGTGTTCGACTTTATATCTTAATATTATTTTCATAAAGATTTATTTTGTACATGCTTACAAGATGATTTTAGCATACTGTATAATTCAAATGATGAGTAGTTTCTCAGCTCTGATACATGCTAAGGACTAGGCACAATGCACACTCACTGAGCAAATTCTTAGGCCCACTATACTAATACTAGTAGAGCCTCCTTTACCTCTCAGATCAGCCTCAATTCTTTATATCATGGATTTCATAACATGTTGAAGAGTATTCCTTTAAGATTCTGGTCCATGATGACATGATGGCATCACACAACTTTTACAGATTTGTTAGCTACACATTCATGCTGAGAATCTTGCGTTCTACAAATCCTAAAGGTATTCTATTGGATTCAAGTCTAATATCACTGAAGAACACTGAACTCATTGTCATGTTTATGAAACCAGTTTGAGATTACTTTTGCTTTGTGAGCTGGCATATTATCATGCTTAAAGTAGCCATTCGAAGATAGCTATATTATGGTGATAAAGGGAGGCACATGGTCATCAGCAATGCTCAAATAGGCCATGGCACTCCACACATGATATTCTTCTTATCAGCAGGCCCAACCTATGCCAAAAACAATCATTCCCCCCACCAATACACCACCACCACCAGCCTGGGCTGTTGAAACAAGACAGGTTGAGTGCATGCATTAATGGTGTTGGTACCAAATTCTGACACTACTATTTGTCTAACTCAGCAGAAAATGAGATTAATCAGACCAGGATAAGCGTTTCTAGTCTTACACTGTCCAGTTTTGATGAAGCCGTATCCACTTCAGCCTCAGCTTTCTGTTCTTAACTGACAAGAGTAGAACACAAAACACCTTAAGGTCTGATGCATTGTGCACTCTGAGACGTTTTTCTACACACCACATGTGTAAAGAGTTACCATAGTCTTTCTGACAACTCAAAGCAGTTTGGCTGTTCTCTTTCAACCTCTCTCATAATCCACAGACATTGACATTGTGGTCAGCAGCACAGGAGCGCCACAGGGGACTGTGCTTTCTCCGGTCCTGTTCAGCCTATGTACATCGGACTTCCAATACAACTCGGACTCCTGCCACATGCAAAAGTTTGCTGACAACACTGTTATCGTGGGCTGCATCAGAAGTGGGCAGGAGGAGAAGTATAGGAACCTAATCAAGGACTTGACTCAAACCACCTACACCTGAACACCAGCAAAACCAAGGAGCTGGTGGTGGATTTTAGGAGGACCAGGCCCCTCATGGACCCCGTGATCATCAGAGGTGACTGTGTGCAGAATGTACAGACCTATAAATACCTGGGAGTGCAGCTGGATGATAAATTGGACTGGACTGCCAACACTGACGCTCTGTGCAAGAGAGGACAGAGCCGACTATTCTTCCTTAGAATGCTGGCGTCCTTAAACATCTGTAATAAGATGCTGCAGATGTTCTATCAGATGGTTGTGGCGAGCGCCCTCTTCTACGTGGTGGTGTGCTGGGGCGGCAGCATAAAGAAGAAGGATGCCTAACGCCTGGACAAACTGGTAAGGAAGGCAGGCTCTATTGTAGGCACAGAGCTGGACAGTTTGACATCCGTGGCAGAGCGACGGGCGCTGAGCAGGCTCCTGTCAATCATGGAGAAACCACTGCATCCACTGAACAGGATCATCTGCAGACAGAGGAGTAGCTTCAGTGACAGACTGCTGTCACCGTCCTGTGCCACTGACAGACTGAGGAGATCGTTCCTCCCCCACACCATGCAACTCTTCAATTCCATGGGGGGGTAAATGTTAACATTATACAAAGTTATTGTCTGTTATACCTGCCTTGCACTCTCAATCTTGCATTTTTTAACTTGCTCTGCATTTTTATTACTCTTTAATTAATATTGTTCTTTATCTATCTATCTATCTATCTATCTATCTATCTATCTATCTATCTATCTATCTATCTATCTATCTATCTATCTATCTATCTATCTATCTATCTAATAGTATTCAATATTATTTAACTTGGATTGCACTTATTCTGTTTTTATATACAGTATATGTTGCACCTGAGTCCTGCTGTATACTTTAATAATATGTATGGATGGTATGACAGTGACACCACTAAGTTTGCCTTAACTATATTCAAATTACTTTAAAATGTGAATTGGATTAAAATGGTAAAGAAGAAATTTATCATTTTATGTATTAGAACACTTAAAAAAAAGGTATGGTGGTGTAGTAGGTAGATCTGCCTTCAACAGGGAACATTTTCAGGAGGTGTCAAATCCAACTGAACAATTTCCTCTCGGGGTGCTAAAGCAGTAAATCTAGAAGCAGGTCCTACAGATTGTTGAGCTCCACATTATGCCTTAGAAAGTGAACCCCATAACAGAAATCTCCCTTTTTTATATTAATACTAGGCTGACCCGCCTTTTAAGGTGACCGACTTTTAAGTTGACCACTTCTTAAGGCAATTCAATATGTAGATCAATTTGATATTTTATACAAACTCATTAATTTGGTTATATTGCATTTGAGCGGTATTACTTTAATACTCGTAGTTTCTGTTATTTTTGTGATGAAATGTAAATTTTTTCTATATTGAGGTCGCCCTTTTGAACCCCCCTGATATTTACAACGCGGTGAAGCATTTGTACTCCATCAACATTAATTATTTTCAGAGACATCATTTTGTCTATTTTTCCAGCGCATCGCGCACAAAAGCAAGGAAACGATGGGAGCACCAGAACTCTGCTCACATCATGTCGCTTCGTACCGCAAGCTGCAAGTAGTAAGTCTGTGTTAAGCGGAATACCGCTACACTTTCACTCACGCTTTCCAATCACGCTTTATATAGGACGGAAGGACAATCGCACAGTCTGGAGTGAAAAATCCCATCGTGCTTTGCAAAATGGACAGGGCGAGTGTGAAACTCCACGCCTGCGTAGCACTCACAGGACGGAAGGACAATCCCGACCGCTTTTATATAGAAGGATACCAATACTCTCTGTTAAACAAAAGTAAATATACAGAAATGGACTGATTATTTCTGTCTTCACCACCATTGTAACTGGGTCCAGAGTTGGGATGTGGACTTCTTTTTCCCTCCCAAGTTATCCATTTCTTTTTCCTTAGAGGTTGGGTGGGCAAAGAGTTGTGACATTATTCAAATGCACTTTAGCTACTATAATTCCTCAACTTTCAATCCCTGGCCAGATTTACAATATTCAGGGTTGCAAAGTGTGGTGAAAAGAGAAGGCATAAAATCCTGTTTCCTCAAAGTGTCCCTTGTCCTTAAGCCATTATTCCACTCAACAAGCTCCATCCCACTTGCCCTGAGACAGAATAAACTAAGCCCAAGAACTCAGGCTAATGTACAAATAAAGTATACATTTAATTTATGACTCTGTTCTATCTAAGATAAATGTAAAATAAACAGAATCGTCAACACGTTTAATTTATAAACTGTATATGGGCACCATTGTGTTCCAAGCTTATATAATAAATAAGTAAATCTTACCCAAAAATACGCACAAGTTTTAACTTGCTAATTTGTTCCTTTCATCTTCTCAGTGAGTTTATCAGGTGCCTCTGACCTCCAGCTAAGCCAGGACACTTCTGCCCCTCAAGGTAAGACGGTGTTCTTTTTATCTGTTTATTTGCTCTTTTCCAATTGGTCAATACTATTTTTTGGCCCAAAGCTTGTTGTGTTTTTTATTTGTCTGTCACACGGCACTACTGGATATTTACTCATCTTATACATGTCTGAAATTTATTTAAAAATATTCAAACTCTTAGTCGAACTGGCAGCACTTGGTTAGATCTGATTAAATGGTCTTTAACTAGACTTTGTAAAACTATTTAAATGCGTTCTGCTTACATACTAATGTTTACTTTTTATCCTTCTATACAGTGCATCCAGAAAGTATTCACAGCGCATCACTTTTTCCACATTTTGTTGTGTTACACCCTTATTTCTAAATGGATTACATTCATTTTTTTCCTCAGAATTCTACACACAACATCCCATAATTACAATGTGAAAAAAGTTTACTTGAGATTTTTGCAAATTTATTAAAAATAAAAAAACTGTGAAATCACATGTACATAAGTATTCACAGCCTTTGCTCAATACTCTGTAGATGCAGCTTTGGCAGCAATTACAGCCTCAAGTCTTTTTGAATATGATGCCACAAGCTTGGCACACCTATCCTTGGCCAGTTTCGCCCATTCCTCTTTGCAGCACCTCTCAAGCTCCATCAGGTTGGATGAGAAGCGTCGGTGCACAGCCATTTTAAGATCTCTCCAGAGATGTTCAATTGTTCAAGTCTGGGCTCTGGCTGGGCCACTCAAGAACATTCACAGAGTTGTCCTGAAGCCACTCCTTTGATATCTTGGCTGTGTGCTTAGTGTCGTTGTCCTGCTGAAAGATGAACCGTCGCCCCAGTCTGAGGTCAAGAGTGCTCTGGAGCAGGTTTTCATCCATGTGTCTCTGTACATTGCTGCAGTCATCTTTCCCTTTATCCTGACTAGTCTCCCAGTTCCCGCCACTGAAAAACATCCCCACAGCATGATGCTGCCACCACCATGCTTCACTGTAGGGATGGTATTGGCCTGGTGATGAGCAGTGCCTGGTTTCCTCCAAATGTGATGTCTGGCATTCACACCAAAGAGTTCAATCTTTGTCTCATCAGACCCTAGAATTTTGTTTCTCATGGTCTGAGAGTCCTTCAGGTGCCTTTTGGCAAACTCCAGGTGGGCTGCCATGTGCCTTTTACTACGGATTGGCTTCCGTCTGGCCACTCTACCATACAGGCCTGATTGGTGGATTGCTGCAGAGATGGTTGTCCTTCTGGAAGGTTCTTCTCTCTCCACAGAGGACCTCTGGAGCTCTGACAGAGTGACCATCGGGTTCTTGGTCACTTCCCTGACTAAGGCCCTTCTCCCCCGATCGCTCAGTTTAGATAGCTGGCCAGCTCTAGGAAGAGTCCTGGTGGTTTCGAACTTCTTCCACTTATGGATGTCTGAGGCCACTGTGCTCATTGGGACCTTCAAAGCAGCAGAAATTTTTCTGTCACCTTGCCCAGATTTGTGCCTCGAGACAATTCCTTTGACTTCATGCTTGGTTTGTGCTCTGACATGAACTGTCAATTGTGGGACCTTATATAGACAGGTGTGTGCCTTTCCAAATCATTTCTAATCAACTGAATTTACCACAGGTGGACTCCAATTAAGCTGCAGAAACATCTCAAGGATGATCAGGGAAAACAGGATGCACCTGAGCTCAATATGGAGCTTCATGGCAAAGGCTGTGAATACTTATGTACACGTGCTTTCTCAATTTTTTTATTTTTAATAAATTTGCAAAAACCTCAAGTAAACTTTTTTCACGTTGTCATTATGGGGTGTTGTGTGTAGAATTCTGAGGAAAAAAATTAATTTAATTCATTTTGGAATGAATTTCCCCTCTACCCCACAGTTTAAAATTACAAATCAAACAATTCAGATGTGATTAAAGTGCGCATTGCAGACTTTCATTTAAGGGAATTTGCATATATTTTGGTCTCACACCGCGTAGTAATTACATCACTTTTTCTACACAGTTCCCCCCATTTAAAGGCATCGTAATGTTTGAGCTGATTGGTGTGACAGGTGTTTGTGTTTCTTCCGGAGGGATTTCTTTGCTTCATTGGATACCTCAGCTTGCTTCTACCCTTTGGACTTTGTACTTGCCATTGTTCAACATGACGACAAGAGCTGTGCCAATGAAAGTGAAGGAAGTCATTATGAGGCTGAAAAATAAGAACAAAACCATTAGAGACAATATTGTCTAAGTATCACTAAGAAGAAAGAATGCCCTGGTGAGCTTAGTAATCGCAAAGGGACTAACTGGTAGGCCAACAAGAGAGCTCTCAGTGTAACCACACTCTATCGATGTATATATCTAATGCTAGACAAAACATCTTCTGGAGAGACAAGGAAGACTGAAACAACTAGTGAGGTTCAAATTCATTTCTCATTGAAGGATGGCATTCTTTAGCATCTTGAGGAAGATCTAAGACAGGGAGTCTAAATGCACTTAATGAAGGTCTGAGTAATGGAGGATTCTACAAGAGGCTGTGACAAAAAGGTGTTAGTCATTATAGTAAGTCACACTCAATGGCGGCACTGTTTTGTAGTGTTGTAATATGGGCACAGGCATACTGTTTATAGTTACGATGCCCATTGCTGGTTACATGGACATGGTGTGAATTCCATATTAAATTGGATATCATGCAGCCCCCCACTGTGGGACAAATGTATTTCTTATATCAGGGAGGCCTTCTCCTGCAGCTTGTGGAAGATCAGAAACATGGAGTCAAAGTTACCTACCCAAGCTACAAGAGGCTGTGGCCAAAAAGTTGTTAGTCATTATGGGTGCAACCCTCATGGGCAACGCCATTTTGTACTA
>NW_024378534.1:0-11529 GCF_016835505.1 Polypterus senegalus
TGATGTTACCAGCCCAGCACGCCACACTGGCCATCACTGAGTAGATGTGAAGGATGCCACTTCCCACATTAAAGGAGTGCAGTATCCTGAGGAAAAATAGCCTGCTTTGCCCTTTCTTCAATAGCTCCTCTGTGTTCTGAGACCAATCCAACCTGTCATTAATGTGGACCCCCAAAGTACTAGGAGTGGACCTCCTCTACATCCACTCCTTGAGTAGTGACTAGACACAGGGGGTCTTTGGTACGGTGAATGTCAATTTCCAGTTCCTTGGTTTTGCTGATGTTAAAATGCAGACAATTCTCTAAGTTCTCCCCCTGACTCCTCTCCTCTGTCTCATCGCCATTATCAACAACAACAACAACATTTATTTATATAGCACATTTTCATACAAAAAAATGTAGCTCAAAGTGCTTTACATAATGAAGAATAGAGAAATAAGAGACACAGTAAGAAAATAAAATAAGTCAACATTAATTAACATAGAATAAGAGTAAGTTTCAAGTATCAAAACACCCCATTAGTGCAGAATCATCCGAGAATTTCTGCAAGTGACCTGACCTGCTGTTATATTTGTAGTCTGAGGTGTGGAAGTGAAGAGAAAAGCAGACAGGCCTGGTCCTAGTGGTGTTCCAGTGTTGCTCACACAGTCCTTGAATCTCACACACTGTGATCTACTCAACAGACAGTCCATTATCATGGAGCCACAGGACTATCCATCTGCATTTCACTGAGTTGACCCCTTAAAAGAGATGGCTGGATGGTATTGAAGGCACTGGAGAAAACAAAAAGCATAATCCTCACAGTGGTTTCTGATTTGCCCACTTGAGAATAACCCTTGTGGAGCAGACAGATAATTGCATCCTCCACTCCAGTCTTTGTCTGTTTGGAAGACTTCACTGGGTGCAGGTGGTCTACCACAAGAGGACTCATACAGTCCAGGACCAGCCACTCAGAGGTCTTCATGATGTGAGACGTTAGTGCCACTAGTCTGTAGTCATTAGGTGGAGAGACTCCTGCCTTCTTTGAACAGGAACAATGCAGGAGGTTTCCCACAGCAGTGCACTTTGTGGAACCTTAGTGACAAACTGAACAGGAGACAGAGGACACCAACAACAACAACAACAATATTTATTTATATAGTACATTTTCATACAAACAGTAGCTCAAAGTGCTTTACATAATGAAGAATAGAAAAATAAAAGACACAATTTTAAAACAAAATAAATCAACATTAACATTGAATAAGAGTAAGGTTCAATGGCCAGGGGGGACAGAAAAAACAAAAACTCCAGATGGCTGGAGAAAAAATAAAATCTGTAGGGATTCCAGACCATGAGACCACCTGACCAGTCCCCTCTGGGCATTCTACCTAACATAAATGAAACAGTCCTCTTTGGATTTAGGATTCTCACGGAAGGGCTTGATTATGATGATGATGGTCACGTAGACTTCTGCCTTTTAATCCGTCCATCATTGTTGGAGCATCATGAAGCTTTGAGTAGGTGGTGGTGGCGCAGGCCACCACCACAAAGAAACCGGAAAAAGAAACAGAAAAGAGAGTAGGGGTCAGTACAGTACACCACAAAGTAGGTCAACATAAGCCTTAAGAACTCAAGGGCTGACTCCATCTGGTAGCCCAGTCTTTGCTCTGTGTAGCTTCCTCAGTTGTCTCCTTACTTGTTCTTCAGTTATGGACAGCACACACTGATAGTCAGAGGTGGACTTGGCCATTCAAGTTGACGTGGTAGGAATTGTTGGTGTTGGAGGGATGGTGTGGAGACTGGTCATTGGAAGTAGTTGGTAGTGGGAGGGTAGATCTATTAAAAAAATCAGTTCAGAGCATTGGCTTTGTCCACATCCCCTTCTAGCACTAAGTCCTGGATAGATTGAGTAAAGAAATGACACTCGGTCCATTCCAGATCTCCTCCATGTTATACTGAGTGAGTTTGTTTTCTAGTTTGGCTTTTAAAGCTTCCTTTACTTCACTCAGTTTTTATTTAGCACACACTGTAAGTCCTTCAGTGCTTCTTTATCACTGAATTTGAATATTCTCTTTTTCTCACCACACATCCAATGCTTTTCACGTACAGTTAGCCTGGCATTACAGATGTGGATGGGCATTAACTTGATATCCCGGCTTTTAGGCAAAGTGAGACAAGTGGTCACTTTCATCGTAACACCAGCACTGCAGCAGTGCTAAAAGTAAAACACGAGATGCTCCAGTTTTCTTCACACAAGATTATTAAGAATGTTCTCACTAGGAGGACCTCAGGCCACAACACACTTGAGGGTTAACTTGAACAGCAGGATACTGTTCTCTCAACATTTAAAGGTAGGAGTATAAAGAGGAACACTAAGGACATTGTTACTGTCTGATTAAAGAAGTAAAAACAGCCAAGGATGTGGTTCAGGCTCTCAAGCCACTGAAAATAGTGACAGCTCTGTGGAACACTGAGCAGCTCATTCATTGATGATGTCACTGAAACACACAACCCTGGCATCCATGAAGCAGAGTGACTGAGGTTCAGCAGTTGTGAAAGATGTCAAAGCTGCCATTGCATCGGACTTGAACAACAGATCCCCACCATGACAGGTCAGCACTGAGTCAGTTTCTTCAGGTCAGCACTGCACTTGAGCCACATTTGAAATCTCTGACCTTTATCGCAAAGTCTGTCCCAAGTCAGATGGTTTTCTCTAACGTAGGGGACATTGTCTCAGTACAGATAGCAAATCTCTCATCCGAGAATGTGGAAATGATGATGTTCTTGGGAAAAAAACATCAAACAAGCATTTCACAAAGGTGTGTGGTTAACTGAAGGCACCAACCACGTTTTGTTACTGACTGGGTTTTTATTTTGTAATTTATTTTTGTTTACTTACACAGGTCTTTATTTCTGTTTACATAGTTAATGTATGTGAAGTTAGGTTGATCTACCATTTTATTTAGTGTTCTTCTCTGTAATGTTTAAGAGCCTTATGAAGCCACGGTGTATTTGCATGTCATGTACAAATATACTCCAAGTTTAACTTCCTGATACATTTTTTTCCTTAATGCAAATGAAACGCCAAACTGGTTAGTCTTCTTAAAGACTCAGATAGCATTTCAATAATACATTAAAAATATTTTAAAGATTCCACCCTTCAAAGATCCTATGAAATGGTGGGAATGGGATCTTTCAATTGGTGTTTCTATCATGGAGTGGAACTCAGCCATCCAGAGCATCCACTTTAATTTAATTGAAGGTGTTTCATTGATCTCATATAAAATTGACTGAAATGTACCAAGGACCAGAGCCTTCCTGTGAGGGCTGCCATCTACAGCATCTCCAGCACCACTAGGCCATTTGTCCATTAGCAGTGATATTTGTTGTACTCCTGGATGGCATCAAAGTGAATGAGAAGAAATCAATTGTGACAGTCGGGACCACACCATTAGCACAAATACTGGGAGAATCCCAGCCCACCTGCCATAACTCAGTGGGTAAGTGACGTTCTCTGTTATCTCAAAGTAGAAAAAATCTAATTATTGTGTAAATGTAGGATGACAGGAATGCGAAGCAAGAAATGTTGAACACATAACTAAAACACAAACTTTTTTCATGTTATAGTACTAATGTTGACGTGAAGTGTATGTAAATGTATGTTTTTATTCTATAATAGTAATAATAATAGCAGCCCACTACTCAAAATGGTAAATGCAGGAAGGACCTGCAGCAGTTCTTACCTCTGTACCAGTCAAGTGGACTTGTCTGTGTACCCTAACCCGATTTCTTTTTCTTTGGTAATATTTTTGAATAAAAGCACACTTGTTTTATTATACCTTTTGTGAAAGTGGTTATTTGATAGTTGGACTTGCACTTCATGTCAACATTTTGTCATCAGTACTAAAACATTAAAAAGGTTTGTGTTTTAGGTATGTGTTCAACATTTCTTGCATTTCTCAGATTTCCTGTAGACACGGAACACTCACCAAATGTATGTATTCCTGTGGTGTTAAGGGTCCACAGCTCACTGAGCACAGGCCATTTTTAAATAATCGTTGTGCTCGCGGCTTAGTGAGGGGACGTTGGGCCATAGTGGGCCGTGGGACGATCCGTAGGGTGTGGGCGTTTCTCACCTAGTGCACAGGTGAGGAACTGCCCACATTCATGATTGTCCCGTGGCTAATGCTGCAGCTGCGGTGGCCCTCGTCATTTTAAAAAGAAGCGCGAGTCGGTTTTAAGGGGAGGAAAAAAGTGGCGAGAGAAAGGAGAGGAGAGGACGGAGGTTACCGGGAGCAGGAGAGGAAGCAGGTCGGTGAAAGAGAGAGCAGAGAAGAGCGAGCGGACGGGCGAGCGAATGAGCGTTCGTGTACAGCTGCGTGGAAGCTGGGTGTTAGGCCGACACCCAGACGTTTGTGTTGATGTCGCTTCCGCTGAGCGACCAGGTAGTGGGAGTGACCAGGGAAGGCGACTGGCCGTGGAGAGGCCATTGAAAGTCAGCGGAAGTCGGGAGACTTGGTGGTGGGAATCCCCAACGTGGCGACCTGGCGTTGTGGGAAACCAAGTTCTCCGGGACTGGGATGAGTGCCATACCGGAGCCAGGGATCGGGAGGTCTCCAGTCTCGTGCGTGTGTTGTAGGAGGGCAGCTGCAGAGAGCGTCTTGCCTGCTGCTGGGCCCAAACGGGATTAGCAGGTGAGACGCTAACGGAAAAGCACCAGATTTGTTAATGTTTTAAGACTGCTTCCTAGAGAAGATTTTAACCTCTCGTTTTTAAGGATTGTGTTTTGTTTTTCCTAGTGTTTTAACCTCCACGTTCTTTTTATGGATTATTTATTTAATGAAGAACTGTGAAGACCTGCACTATTTATGGAACACTGTTTTTGTTTTGATGGACAGTTTTTAATAAAAGCACTTTTGCACTTTCTACCTTCCCCTTGCTCAGTAATTTGCCTCCATTGACTAGCTCACTCGGTAACATTATCGACGGTGTTGGGTTCATGTGCTTCCAACAGCAAAGGGAGTGTGGAGCCAGAACCCACATCGTCACATTTGGTGGCAGCGGTGGGATTCGATGATGTATTATTTACCCTCTTCAACTCCAGGCACCTCACTGCCAGATAAAGAGACTTCAGCTGCCTCCGTAGGGGATGAGTGAGCAGGCTGTCTGCTGCCAGTGCTGATTGACACATTTGCAAGACAAAGACGCTGATGAAGAGATGCAAGGGAATTTAAGGTGGCCCGGCATTACAAATATTTTCATGGGCTTCAAAGATTCATCCCCCTTGTGCTTTTCATTTTCTGGACATTATCTCTCTTGCCGAGATCCTGTCCTTTCATGCTCAGACCTCTCGGTAATTTCTGTTCTCTTTCTTTCCCTCCCTTATTTTTCCAGTGAAGGCTTTTCTTTCTGAGCACAATGGCTGCCAAGCTCCCAGTGGTATCCAGATGGATAGACCCAGTATTAATGAACTGTCTCCTGCTACTTTTGTTAAAAGGACAGATGGAGGTCGAGGACTGGACAGCCAAGTCTAAGTGTTGAGCTTTTCTCTCTTTGTCCGTCTCTACTCTGTCTTTGGCATGTCAGGGACCTCCAGAGATCACACTGGCAGCACAGTGCTAGAATTCCTGGGCTGTGGAGGTTGACGCCACTGGGGTTTCTTGTTGTAAATATACTTCCTTATTAGCTTATCTGATACAGAAAAAGTCACATTTTAATTTTCTTTTTTTACACAGCAGTTGACATTTTCCCAGTCTGGAACTTGCACAAGGAAATCAGTAAGCAGAAGGTTTAATTCAAATTTATAGAAGCATAAACAAAAACAACAAATATAAGTGAAGAAGTAATGTTTGAAAATGTCAGATTTCTGTTTTATAATTCTTAACAGACGCTCTGGTAGTTAATATGTCCACCCAAACCTGCTTAATATTCTGAAAAAAATTAGAGAGACCGTGTTTAGTTATTGTTGTCCAAGAAATGGATAACAGCTGTAAAGTTTCCACGCTGAAAGCCAGCAGGGCACCACGTCAGTGAAGTTGTGTAAAGCTTACCTCATTAATTTAATGCACATTAACACTTCTATTATTTCACCTAGAAGACACTTTTATTCAAAGCAATTTACAAAAGAGGTCAACGTAATGGAATAAACATCACTCTGGGACTGTTTAAGAACACGTGTGACAGGACAAGGGGACAAAATTGATCAGCACAAGTGAAGAACTTTAAAGCACTTTACATCAGGAAATCACCTCCAGAGTATCAGCGCGGTCGCACATGTGGAGTATTTACCACCAGTTCAAGTGGAACACCAATGCCGTAGTCACTTAGACTTTAAGATTGTTGAAGGCTTCGTCACTCTCTGAGGTGCACAAAAATGTCTTTGTAGTCTTCTTGGTTAAGAGTACCAATGGACAATGTGAAGGTTTTACAATTGTTAATGAATTACCAATAATAATTGTGATTAATTGTAATTTACAAAGCATTTATGCTATTTGATATGAACAGTAGTTTGCATTTTACTCTGAGTGGGGGGAGAAATCCAAAAACCACAACTCTGTAATTTAATGAGTGAAGTGTTTTGATATTAAATCTCACATATACTCCTAAAATGCCACAAAAAATATCATTTATAGTACTGGAAAGGTGTTAAAATCTGCTCTCCATGTGTCACCTTCCTACATTTGAACTAAACTGTATGTTTTTCTACGGTCCAATTTAGAAAAAAACAATAATAGAGTAATTAATCTGATTCAAGAGCGTCAGGATCAAAGATAAGGGATAATTCTATTTTATCATAATTTAATTTATTTCCTGACAGTCTATACAAAGGTGAAGAAAGCCAACCTTTTTTTCAAAAAGAAATGCCCCTGCCCCAACTAGAGTATTCAGCTGCAGAGTTTTAAACTTTCCTTTAATGTAACTATCGAGGGTCTTTATTTCTGGACCAGGTAACAAATAAAGTCTCCTTTTAGATAAAAACACCAGCCATGAGTTCAATGGAACAATCTTAATGTCTGTGTGATGGCAGCTCCAAGAACTTCTGCTTGCCAAAACTGTCAGTACGGCCTGCACATTGCTCTGGAAAAATAGCGACAGAGAAACAATAAAAAAATGTTATTTCAGTTACAAAATGAATGAGACGTTTTTATTCCATGCCTTCAAGTCTCTGCTCTCAGATGTATTCTTAGATTATGTCCACTTCAGAATGCAGAAAGAAGAGCAGCAGCATTTGGATCTGCAGAAACAGAAGCAGTAATGTCCGGTGGGCCTCATGTGTAACTCCAAGCATAGAATTCAAACTAAAATATTGCATATGGATAATGAGGTACACACAAAAAATTCAGATGAATAAAACCATACATCAGCCAAATTCACCAGTGTGAAATGTAACACTTGTCTACGCTCCTGCTGCCCCACCCTGACTCTTCCCATAATTTAGCATATTTTAATATGCAAATCGATGTAAATATCACCCTCTGTTCAATGTTTGATTAAAAGACAATGGCAAAAGCACATGAAGGAAATAATTTCCGTGAATGCAAAGTGAAGGCAAGAAAAAAACATAATGCATTTCCTCCATAAACATATTTTCCTGTAAAATGATATAATAATAATAATAATAATAATAATAATAATAATACAACTAAAACAATAAAAAAACACAATATGAAAGCATAAATGCAGTGCAGATAGTGCAAATGGTTCATAAAGTGGCTCAGGTTGTGCAGTATTAATGCAAGTTTACAGTGAGGTCATTGTAATTTAAATTACAAACAGTTCTACAAGTGGAGTGCACTTCATGGACTGATTGAGTGCGTTTATTGTTCTTGGCTTGAACCGCGAGGTTTGCTATGTGAGAAGCATTTTAAATAGGAAACATGGCTGAGGCAGCATGTGCTTGATGCTGTATACTGATAATTCTCTTTCTGATCAGCTGCTGTAGTGCTGTGATTCACACTCAGATACAGTGATATAAATACTCTGAGTGGTGCAGTGAGAGTAATATGGAAAAAGATGATCCGCTGTGGCAACTCCTAACAGGAGCAGCTGAAAGAAGAAGAAGGTGCAGTGAGAGTAACAACGCTAAAGCAGTTATGGTATTTAGAATAGTTTGACCATTCTGTGGATCATTATATTGTTACAGGTTAATTACAATCAGATACCTTAAACTAATAAACAATATGCGGTTAATTTCAGTGTATTTATAAAGCCGCGTCAGGGTTATGGATCTGAAAAAGAAAGATAAACCACACAGGAACAGCAGCACTGCTTTGATGCTGGGTGGCGTGAGTCTGCAAATCCGAGAGGAGAACTTGCGTACGACAGAGTATGAGGTACCGTGGAAAAGTGCGTGGCTTTACGCCAAGTGTAGGTTTTATACATCGCGATTTGAACGTGGAAAAGTTCTTACGCAACATTTCTGTGCGTATGCACCGTTTATACATGAGGCCCCAGATGTCATTGAATTAGGGACCCACCTTCCACCACAAAGTTAAATAATTAAACTACACAAAGTGGATCAGCTAGAACACAACAGAAGAAGAAGATGAAGATGCCTGAAAAGGGGTAGCAGCAACAGGACACTTCAAATAAGAAGAATTACAAAAACAAAATACACAAAATAATCAAACCCCAAGATACTGCACATGAGGGACTTGGAGCTGCTCAGAGGTCAGCACAGGCTGCTGTGAGCTCAGACGTTCAAGTCGATGGTCTGCTTTAATTGTTTTGTAGGATAGAAAAGAAAGGACTGATCGCTGGGTCCCTCACAATAAAAAATCTGTACATTTAACAACATTCAAACAAGGACCAGACACAAATCTTTAATACAAATTATGTTTTTAAACAAGTGGCAGAGCTCAGTTTAGATGGGATTCCCTTTTCTGTGATTTCCAAATGAATCATTTAGGATGTTAGCTAATGTCAAAAAAGCAGTCAAAGTACAAAGCAAACATTCAAATACCAAATCAAAATCAGAACCTAAACAAACTACATCAACACCAAAAATGCTTTCTCTAATTATTTGCTAGGCACATTTTTTTCTAATACTTATTTTAATTAGTTAAACTTCAGACACCACTTAAAATGATCAGCTTACTCATATACTACAGCAGCCATGATGTCCCTGGTCTCGTGTCACATGCCTCATGTGTCTAACAACCACACAACACCAAAGCAACTTAACACACAAAATGTCTGCACTTATAAAATGTAACAAAACAAAATGGAGGCCATTAAGCACATAAATACATAAAACCACTCAGCCCATCAAAAAAAACAAGTAATCAAAATATTTGCATAAAATAGTCAGCAGAATGAAAATAAAGATAGAAATAAATAAATCTGAAAATTTAAAACATGTCTAATCTGCTGTAATCGAGGAGGTCAGATTTAACAGAAAAGGTGCCAGGAGATGACCCTCAGTGAAAACAAACACACAAAATTTGGAACGAAAAGATCAAAATGCACAAAATTTATGTCATGAAAACCAAATCAAAACGAAGTCATTGCTAAAGTTCTTTTAACGGGAAACAAAACAAATTAACATACAAAATAAACAGCACGGCAAGGACCTTTAAAGCACTACATCAGTGACATCACAGGTCGCGACCTCCTAGCATGATTACCTAGCAACACCATAGCAACTGCTACAAAAATAATGGCACCTATACAAATTGAACTGGCAACTGATAAAAAGTAAAATTAATTTAACTACTTTATATTAAGTTAAAAATAAAATATTATTATCAAAATTGAAATCTACATACAACAAAACCCATGGATATGAAAAAGATCAGAAAAGCATAATAGCAAAGTCATAAAAACTTTAAATCAGGCATACTTCATAGGCTGTAAACTAATGAATAAAGAGTTTGTTTTATTTTTATTGTGCACAAGTCAATCCTGGGAATGCCCAAGTCCTGTCCCTGAGCTCACTAGCCTTGTGTCACACATACACCCAGCTATGCTTACCTCTGGTGTCCTTAACACTAGGATTACCAGAGTCTACGAAAAATCTTGTAGATCCAGCCCACCTTAAAACCGTTCGCACCTCTTCCCCAGCGTCCTTTGTCATCTAAATGTGCCGATAAAGACAAGCTGCAAGCAGCCGGCTATTCCATCCCCCCACTGACTTAGAACGTGCATGAACTTCTCCCAGCTCGTTATATAATAAATAGATCATTATTTGGAACACACGCATTTCATGTGTGTTCCGTTTCTACAGTAATCTGTGTAAACACAATGTTAAAACAGAAACTTTTTCATATTTTAGAAATAAATGTTACAAAAATGTAGGCATAAACATGCAATACAATAGCTTCCTTGGCTTAGTGGTAAGATTTACTGACTCGGAGTGTAACCGTGCTTCAGGGACCTGAGTTCAATTCACTGGGGAGTAACCTCAAATGGACATAAAATTTATAAATTGGTATACACTGTCAGTTAATGAGATCATTATATTTTCATGTGGGATGCTCCTTTTAAAATATTTTTTAACAATTGAGACTGCATTTAACATGAACAAGTGTCCTTATAACTGTTATTTTTAAGATCCATAACACATAGACAGACAGAGCACTGCGTAATAGAAAGACAGACAGGCAGAGAAATCACTTATATATAAATAAACAGGGAAGGCACATGTACTGAAAGGAAAAAAAGATCAACATGTGAGTTGACCCTGCTGCACTGAATAAGCTCACGCGCTCTAACAAAACCCGATCTGACTCTAAGTAACAGCGCAAGTACGGTTGGTTGCGTTAGAGCGCGTGAGCTTATTCAGTGCAGCAGGGTCAACTCACATGTTGATCTTTTTTTCCTTTCAGTACATGTGCCTTCCCTCGACTAATATGCGCAATCCTTGGTGCAGACCACCTTTGAAAGGACTTGGCACTAAACTTATGACTGACTTAACAATGCCAGTTTTGCCCACTGTGAGGGCTGAACCTCTGAACCCACTTAGATTTGCTGCGACTCTTGCTGAGTCGTTCAGCAAACTTCCTGCCAGGATCACAGACCACCGTCTGCTACCGGTTAATGACCTCTGTAAAGATCAGATCTGACTGAGCTCATCATTTTATATTACTGACCTCTGAAGGCCTTTACTAGGGATGACTCCTACTGCTGGGGTAAACCTGAATGAGAGGTCACTCATCATATAGACCCTCAGACCCTCCAATGATTTCATTATTAATGAAATAACATCAGGCTTTACTTCAATCTAAATGGATGTTTATTTGGAGATGAACCAGACATTTCAAACACTACAAGTGAAAACACGTGACCTGAGCGATTCAAATCACAGTCCACACAGCAAGCTTCACAGCTCATTTGTCCTTTTACTTGTTGCAGTTTTTATCTTCTTAGTCCAGCTGAGATGTTCTTTTAGAGTTGAAGTCACTGCACACTCGTTTTCTTTTATGCATAGAGTGTTGGGATGGCACTGGTTACTAATCTAACAGTGATAATAATAATAATAATAATACATTTTATTTGAAGTGCCTTTCAAAAAACTCAAGGTCACTGTACAATCAGATAAAAATTATGA
>NW_024378535.1:0-23171 GCF_016835505.1 Polypterus senegalus
GAGGTTTTTGGAAGAGATATGTCAGGGTGGTGTTTGACACAAACCGAAACTGGGAGAGAAATTTTTAAGTGCCGGGGATAAGGTAAATTTGCCATGGACATACCCAAAATGGCACCAGGCGGGGGAACCTTCGGCTGTCCCCAAAAAGTGGCCACGGAACTGGCAAAGTACAGAAAAAAGGAACATTTCCCAAAGGCCCCGGAACAAAACCGAATTACAAATTGAAAAGGCAGCAAAAAATAAGGCCCATACATACAAGCATATTCATAAACCCAACTACTGGAAACAAAGACCGCTTAAAAAGCAACCGCTAAAGGAAGACAGTGTAAAAACCCGGATGCAGTGTGTCAGGTCTGATAAAGAAAAAGCGAGCTTTTATTGATGGTAAGAAGACGATGAATAAAAACCTGTCATATTTACAACAATTGAAAAACCCCGGAATGTAACAAACACAAACACCCTACAAATAAACCTGATTGAAAGAAATAATGATAATCCGGTGGCAACACCTAGTAACACTCAAAAAACAAATATGTATATTGACAGTCATGTTACGTTTTTTTTAAAATTTTCCCCTTTTTTTTCTAGCTTTTTAACACACTTTCCCTTTGTAGGAATATAATTTTATATATATAAAACCCGACCATACTCTAATGGATATTTTATTCCCATCAGTGATTGTTTTGAAAGCCTACTCATTATTCATTAGATAAACGGTAAAAGTAAGGGCAAGGGGGGATGATTATTGGGCATTTGGGGGCTGTAGGGGCCGCCAACCTATCTGAATCTGGACACATTTGAAAAATATATTTTTTCAAGTTCTATTTAGTCCATATGTGTCAAACTCAAGGGCTAACCGGGGGGTAATTATATCCGCCCCAGATCATTTTAAAAATTTGTATTATTTTTTTAAAGCCGGTATAGGGGCGCTGGTAACACAATAAACTACGACCCCCAAAAATTAGCCCCTCAGCTCCGGTAAATTCCGAATCAAGTCACCTTAAGATGCGCAAGTTATTGCAAGCTAGCTCACACGATGCTGAAGAGAAAAGTTGATTCGAAAATAGACCCATTAAAACCGTGGGAGGCGGGAGTTATGTTTACTGAACCCCGGGTCTCATTTGGGGAAACTAAGGGGTGTAATTACAGAATTTAATCTAAGCGGCACTAAAAAACAAAACACTTAACCTAAAAGACCAATCAATGCAGAAGATACAGAAAGCAGAAAATTAAATAAGAATCTGACACTTCAGCGGACTTTTTACCCGGACAATCACAAAGTGTTTTTTGAGGCTCTTTTAGGGGGAAACAACCACTTCCCCCCTTTCCCCTGTCCCGTAATTTTAAAACCCAAGTCGCCCTCGGTGTTCCCAAATCATTTTGTGATAAAGAAAGATTTTTGGGGGTTTGGTGATTTTGAAGAAAAAAAAAGTCTGTCTACAGGGGTTTAACCTTGTGTTTTTGGGGAAAATCTGTGTGAGAAGCCTTCCCGTGAAAAAGACTAACAAAACCACGGGGATACCTCATGATGACACCTGAATCCATCCTGAGAATTCCACAACACAGAACCCCACCCAAACAGAAACAAACCGGAAAAAATGAAAAGGGCCCAGCTCTAAAATGAATAGAGCAAAGACAACTGAATGATTTGATTTTTATTGCTAAAAGGGAACACTTTTTATTTATATTTCTAGGTTTTGTTTGCAGCATGTTCATATTTGAATTTGTAAAATTTGACAGGATATATTTTATGGAGAGCAAAATTTTTTGGGATATTTAAAATCTAAGTTTATTTTTAAAAAAATATAAAATTAATAAGAGTAAAAAAATTTTGAATTTTGTTTTTTTAATGTTTATTTTATTTCTAACTTTTAAATTTTAATATATTTTTAAAAAAATATTAGTTTTTTAAGGTTTGAGGATTTTTGGAAAAATATTCCCCTGCTGTTTTCCCACCTCCCCAAAGATATTTCTGTAAAAAAAAAAACCCCTTCTTTTTAAAATTTAAAAAAACTTGAAAAAATCTTTTTTAAATATACAGACCCAAATTTTTTAAAAACGTTTCCTTTTTAAAATGCTTTTTTTTAAAAAGTTTTATGTATTTTTGTTTATATTGTGTGTTATATGTATGTGTATATATGTAGATATATATTTTAAATATGTGTATATGTATAGATATGTATATATATATGTTTGTGTGTGTGAAAAATATATATATATATATTTTATATTTATATATATATATATATATATATATATTATATATATATATATATATATATATATATATATATATATATTTTTAAAAACAAATCATCACCACAACGTGAAAAACCAAAAATTGACAATCATTTAGTTTTTCAAAATGTTTCCTTTCTTTTTTTTCTTTTTAAATATTTTCCCTTTTTTTCAAAGTGTTTATTTATATATTATTATATATATATATATATATATATATATATATATATATATATATATATATATATATATATATATATATATATTTTCTTGTAAACCGGGGTCGATTTGCAGAGACACAAAAGGGTCTAGAAAAAAAGGTTTTTTATTCAGACACCCAAAACACATGGTTTAAAACGGTCCAGACAAGTTGATATAACAGTTCCGCTAGAGCAGAGAGAAAAAAGCTAAAATAAATTCCCAAAACTGACAGGCCCCCGGCTTATAAAAAAAATTTGGGGCAAAATACGTTTTATAGGAAAGGAAAAGGAGAAAATTTTGGTCAGTGTTTGGGTTTGTGGTTTCCGGGGGCTGTCTTTTTTGGGGGTGTGAGCTGGGGGGTGCGCCTTCTTTTGGGGGCCATCAGCCCCCAGCTCCCCCCCTCCCCTCATTTTAAAATTCCCCGGAATCGCCCCTCTTACTAGGTTCATTTATCCGGAAAAACATCTGGGCGGTTCGAACCTTGGGTTTTTATTGGAAACTGTGGGAAAAACCCAGAAACCATCCATTAGCGGGGTTTTATCTTTCTGTGGGTAAAACCACTGGAGGGAGATGACAGTTACCAAAGTGAAGTTTGCCCACAAGTAATAGCGGCCCCACAGCCCTTAATTGCCAAGCATTTTTTCCAATTTAGAAAAATTTCGCCCCCTGGAAGTAATTTCCACTCAAATAGTGTTTGGGATGTTCTTCCCATCAAATTTGTGACAGGACGCCAAAACCAAAAGATTGGGTTTGAAAGGGAAAAATTTTTTGGAAAGGGGTTCTTTGGGAAGGGAAGACAATTTTTTAAATCGTTAAAAAGGGGGGGAATTTTCGTCCACAGGACAGGTCTTTTTTCGCCTCTAGTAAGTTTTTAAAAGAGGAGCAGCTCGGAAAAATTTGGGTGAATTTCTGTAGTCGGGTCCCAAAAAGGGCGCTTGTTTCTGTGTTCGGTCCCGGTAAACAAGCATTTCTTCTATTTTCCAATTGGGCCTGAAACCCTTGCCCTAGAATAGCCTGGAAGAGTCCGACATGCCTAGTTTAATTTCTTGGGGTTGCAGGCCAGGGTTTAAGTTTCAAAAAACCGAAGCCGGCTTTTTCCCAATCATTGCTAAAATCCAATCGCCAAGTTTCCCCAGCATATTCAGAGTGAGGCAGGATCTGATCCATCATACGCTAAAAAGTTAGAGGTCCCCCGTAAAACCAACGGAGTTTTGTAAATTCAAAGTCCCCAGATCGCAAATCCCGTTTTCCAATGAGCCCCAAAGGCACCTCCCAAAAGCCTTTTGAGATCGGGGGGGGAGATATATGCCTGCCCCAGTTTTTCCAACAGTTCATCGCCCGGGGGTGGGATGCATGATTAGAGACCTTATCGCGCCTGAAATCATACAGAACCAACCCAACCGCCTTGCTTTGGGATTAAATCTGGCGACCAGTCACTTTTTCCCCAAACCCAGTGTCAGCATTTTTTCCCCTTGGGGCAATATTTCGGGCCCGTATCCCAAGCGGGATCTGTAGCCCCCAAAAACAGGTCAGTGGTAATTTTAGTTTTGTAATGTTTGTCTTTTGAAATCTAAAAGAATCGGTTCCGTCATCAAAGATAACATTTGTCTTTTGCGGCCCGTAAGATCGTTTCCAATGGTAACATCGACTGGAAAACAGGAAAAAGGGAAATGAACCTCTTTTTCGGTGTGCCATTCCTTCAAAAAGGTTAATTTTAAAATCTGTGGTTTGCCGGGGGGGTATTTAACCTTGTAATTTACTGGACTCATTTCCCCAATAAAGGGGGGCCCGCCATTTAGCTAAAATTTGTGTGGGTCCGAGGGAACCATCCAAAAAACACCAGGTTTGAACTCACGGGTTCCTCTAGAGTTTTGAGTTTCCTGTTCTCGTTTTTGGTGTTCCACAGCAATGAGGGGAAAAATAGAAAATTTTCTTGAACGAAATTATGACCCGCAAAGCTTGGGCCCTTGCCCCCTCTGTTCCCCTCCATTCCTCACGAAAAATCCAGGGATGCCCCAGGCGCCTGGGCCCTTCCTCAAGGGACTCCAAGGGGGCCGGGGTTCGCCGCAAAAACAAACGGTGGACAGGTTCCCTGTTGTGGGACTTTGGGGGAAAAACCCCCTGATCATCTGTTTTTAATGTTTTTTTAAATCCCGGTTAAACCATTTCTTTTAGGATGGTAAACAGTAGTACTAATTTCTTAAAAGCAAAGCTGTCCAAAAATTGTTTCATCAGGGAAAGGAAAAGGTGCCCCGATTTGTTTCAGGGATCCAAACTAAAGTTTAAAAAAAGTGCTTTCTAAACCGAAGAGTTGGCCTTTTTTGGCCCCTTTTTGGGGTATCTTAAAAAATCAAAACACCAGCAAATTTGGACCCCTCCTTAGTCTTGGTAATGGTCCCACAAACTAATCCCCCCTGAAAGGGGCTTCCAAAAGGGCATAGGACAAAGGGGCCCGGGACTTATAAGAGAGCGATCTGGCAGTCTGACATGAAGTAAAAATCCTCAACATCTTTTCCCATATTAAGCCAATAAAATCGTTTGATAAGGGGTTTTATTTTTTTGGAAACCCCGGTCCCCCAAGATGTGTGAATTCCAGATGCAAAAAAGTTTCCTATGTGTTAGGTACCACCAGTTGTTTAAATTCCCCCCAAATGATCTGAGATCACTTGAAAAAAGGGAACCGCCCTTTTTTATAAAGTTTTTTCCACCCCGAATTACCCTTTTTGAGCTAGCAGGGCGGCCGTTTAAATGCATATTCTAATGAGCTATCAGTATGCTGCAAACGCAAAAAACTGATTGTTGTTTAAAACTGGGTTTGTGTTGGGCGTTTTTAATCTGGGAAGATGTGAAGGAGAGCCCCTTCTGGAAGATTTGGGGTGACCTCCCCTGGGCCCGCTGGGAGATGGGTTAATATCTGTTGGGTCTAGATTTTCCCCCGGGCCCCCCAGTTCTTCGCCCTTTTTTCTTCTTCTCCCCCACCAAGTTCATTAGTGGACTGGGCCTGGGCCCCCATTTATTAATCAGTTTGAAAAAGGGGGATTTTCGCCTATGAGTAATGGCGGGGGGTCCCAAAAGGCAGAAAACCAAAGTGGGCCCCCCATAAGTTAAAGGAAGAAGTAAAATCTGATAATCTTTAACATCACCATGTACACAGCGTATTTTTTTGTTCTAAAGGGATTGTTCATTAAGACAGTCTCCCTCCAAAAAAATCACTCCCCACAACAATGCTGAGATTTCTTTGTGTCCCATTCACCGATCAACAAAACCCTCTTTTTCCCTCCGGGAATTTTGTTGAGCAAAAATTCGGGCCCGTCCCCCAGTGAAAATGGAGCGCAAATTCTTGCCAAATGGCCGGCTGATCACCGGAAACATCTGGGGGCCCGTTTAAAAAATCCCTGCCGCCCCGCCCCGGGGTTCGTACCTCCACGGGCTTGTCGAGCTGGCGCTGTCTCCCCAGAAACAGGCGCCCCCTCTCACTGATTTCCCGGGTCCTACCACCCCCAATTTTAGGGCCTGCAGGCGAGAGGGGAAAAACCTGGGGGTGTCACAGGTTGGGGGCACACGAAAACCACCTTTTCCAAGTGGACTGTGAACCCCCTAATCGGCCCCGGGCATAATCGTAAGATTTAATATCATGGGGGGAAATTCATCTAAGAACTTCAGGGATCGCCAGTAATATATTCACACAACTGTTTCCATTACGCCTTTAAACCAACAGTGCACTTTTTTATCAAATCTTGAATTTTTCACGGATTGGGTACCATTTTAGTTTCCATCTTTGTGTTTTAATTTGAAATAAGTTGGCATCCATCTTCAAAAACTCCTGGTACCACTTTCCGGGTCCCGTTTTACAGAACACAGAAGGTTGTAGAAAAAAGAAGGATTTTTTTTCAGACACCAAACACATGAGCAAACGGCTCCATGACAAGTCAGATATAACAGTTCCGCTTGGGGCAAAAGAGATAAAAACAAAAAACCCCAAATTTCCCAACTGAAGCAAGGAAAAAAGTCGGGGAGTAAGCGAGCTTTTTAGCGTATAGTGAAGGGTAAGGAGCAATGTAAAAAAAGTGTTTTAGGGTTTGTGGTTTTCCCGGGGCGTCTGTTCATTTTGGGGGACAGCCCCCCACCAAATATATATATATATATATATATATATATATATATATATATATATATATATATATATATATATATATATATATATATATATAAATATATATATATAAAAAAATATGTTTTTATTTGAAATGAATCCATTTAAAAAACAATTCAATACATTTATGGTCCCTCGTATTTGTTTAAATAATTTTATGGGGGAAAAAGGTTATCACATATATAGTTGAGCAATACCAGTCAAGGATTTTTAATTCACCCAAAAGGAAAAATGCGGCTTTTTAACTGATTTTAGTTCCCTCCTTTTTTTTTCTCAGATCGCTGGGGGGAAGTCAGTTTGGTTTTAAAACAGTTGAAATCCCTTTTCCACTTTTTCCTTTTTTGGGAATAGTAATGATAGATTGACGATCAGAAAACGATTTCCATTTGCATTGTTAAAAAAAAACCCCTTTTTTAAACATCCACCCCAAACCCCCCCAAACAATTTTTTTTGAAACCCCTTCTTAATTTATTAAATGAATCGGCGGGGTTTTTGGTGGCCCCCGGTTTGATGATCGGATGACCAGTGTGTAAGAAGAAAGATTTTTGGGACGGCCCTTTTGTCAATCAGGGAAAACCTTTTGGCCATATTGATGTTTAAACATTTAAAATTTTTTGAATAACTAATCTACCTGCCCCATTTGACCGGGATTGTCCCCCCATCTAAAGAGTAAAAATGCTTTCAGCGGAAAAATTAGGTAACCTAACTAGTCTAGTAGTTATTTTAAATTTAAAAAAGCTCAAAATATTCCAGGGAAAAGTAATGTTAGAGCTGCAGCTATTTTCCCCCCCACGTGTCACATTGCTTTTTTTAAAAATTGTAAATTTGGGGGGCAATTGAAATTTTATTTTTAATCTAGTGGGTCTTTTATGGCATTTGTCCATCTTACAGTGTATATGCTTTAAATTGATGGTCTTATTTTCTATTTTATTGTTTTCCAGAACTATTCATTTGAAAATGGCTGACTAGGATATCTGAAATTTTTTTTGATGTTCTTTTGTTACAGTCATATAAAGGGATAAAAATTCCCAAAAACCCAAATTAAAGTAGGTAACATAAAATGTATTTCTTTTTTAAATTTGGACACTGTATGCACTGAAAGAAAACTGTCTTTTGATTTTCAATCAGACTTCAGAATCTTTTCAGTTTCAAAGATTTTGTCATGTTTTAATCTCCTTGGCAGCACTTCAGTGGTCAAAGAGTTCAGGTTCTTCCTCGGATAAGGCGAAGATTGGTGAGGTGTCTTTCCATCAAAGGTTTCCTGCTCGTTTTTTTTTTTTTTGTTGTTTTTCTTTCTTTCTTCTTCTTTGCAGTCTTTTGCAATTTTTTTAAGTGTGGTCTGGGGACTTTTAGTGTGATTTGGGGGGAAAGCTGACAATTTAAAATTACACTTGCTTCCCCTTACTGAACAAATCAGAAATTGAGAATGCTTTGACTGATAACAAGATCACAATATTGTTATGTCAGGTAATCAGATTATTAGTAAACACTGATTAACGTGATTGGATCTGGTGGGAATATCATTGTTATAGTAGATGATTGTTTAAATGTTTATTAATCATTCTAAAAATGTATTTTAGGAGGTGATACAGCAGTCAGGAGAACCGTTATGTTGGTTTTGAAACACTGTTAACTCACAGAGGAAAGAAGAGGACTTCTTAATAATGCCATGACATCAATTTATTCGGTATGAGTTTTATGCTTTATTTTCTACATGCTGATGCTGCTGTAAAGTTAACAGTTTTACTTGGCTTTAAATTTACAACATACAGTTAGGTCCATAAATATTTGGACAGAGACAACTTTTCTAATTTTGTTCTAAACATTACCACAATGAATTTTAAATGAAACAACTCAGATGCAGTTGAAGTGCAGACTTTCAGCTTTAATTCTAGTGAAGTGAACAAAACGATTGTATAAAAATGTGAGGCAACTAAAGCATTTTTAACACAATCCTTCATTTCAGGGCTCAAAAGTAATTGGACATTTGACTCAAAGGCTATTTCATGGGCAGGTGTGGGCAAGTCGCGTTATGTCATTATCAATTAAGCAGATAAAAGGCCTGAAGTTGATTTGAGGTGTGGTGCTTGTCATGTGGAAGATTTTGCTGTGAACAGACAACATGTCAAAAGGAGCTTCCATGCAGGTGAAAGAAGCCGTCCTTAGCTACTAAAACAGAAAACCCATCCGAGAAATGGCTACAGTATTACGAGTGGAAAAATCTACAGTTTGGTACATCCTGAGAAAGAAAGAAGATGGAACTCAGCAACGAAAAAGACTTGCACGCCCACGAAGACAACAGGGATGATCACAGAATCATTTCCATGGTGAAGAGAAACCTTCCAACAGCCAACCAAGTGAACAACACTCCACGGGTAGGATATCAATATCCAAGTCTACATAAAGAGAAGACTGCATGAAAGTAATACAGAGGGTGCACTGCAAAAGCCACTCATAATACCAAGAATAGAAAGGCTAGATTGACTTGCTAAAGAACATCTAAAAGCAGCACAGTTCTGGAAAAACATCTTGACAGATGAAACCAAGATCAACCCTACCAGAATGATGGCAAGAAAAAGTATGGAGAAGCTGGGGAACAGCTCATTATCCAAAGATACCGGATCACCTGAAAACACGGTGGAGGAGTGTGATGGCTTTAGGCAGTGGTGCCAGTGGCACTGGACACTAGTGTTTATTGATGATGTACAGGACAGAAGCAGCAATGAATTCGAGGTGTTCAGAGACATCGTCGCTCAAATCCAGCTAAATGCAGTCAAATTGATTGGGCAGTCATAATACAGATGGACATTGACCCAAAACATTCAGCCAAAGCAACCAGAGTTTATTAAGCAAAGAAGTGGAAACTTGAATGGCTGTGTCACCTGATCTTATCCCAATTGAGCATGCATTTCATTTGTTGAAGACTAAACTTGGACAGAAAGACTCAGACAAACAGCAACTGAAAGCCACTGTAGTAAAGGCTTGGCAGAGCTTTAAAAAAGAAGGAAACCCAGCATCTGGTGATGCCCATGAGTTCAAGACTTCAGGCTGTCATTGCCAACAAAGGATTTTTTAACTAAGGATTAGAAATGAACATTTTATATCCAGGTATTTAATTGTCCAATTACTTTTGAGCCCTGAAATAAAGGGATTGTTTTAAAAAAATAATTTTAGTCTTCCATTTTATGAATCTTTGTTCAACCTCTACTTTGTACTACTACCTTTACTACAAGTTGGAAATGGGGTTGAGGCTAACTGGAATAGAAAGTATACAGCAGATACTATGCAGAACTCCTGCTGTAGGATGGATTCACTGGTTACTCACAGTATTCTGTACCACTGACACATGAACAGAATCTTAGTTACATGAAATCCAAACCCCAACTGGAAAGACTTCAAGTACTGACTTGGGAGATCAATCCTGACCTAGGATTTGGAAATTTTAATTCTCATCCTGTCCCTATTTTATTCAGCTAGAATGCTAGTTGATGTGATAAAACATTTGCCCACACAGTGTTCTCAACATTTTTCTTGAAATAGTTTCCATAAGGTACCACAGGTCATAAGTTTTTCAGGTATGCAGACTACATTTCGATTGGCAAGCTTTTATAACCCATAAATTATCTGCTGTGCAGGAAATTTGATCCACTGTTCATGGTATAACTGAATCTTTGGTGTTAAAGGATCTGAGGTTCATCTATTAGACAGGCTTTCCATTTCTCTTCCTCACTGCATATGTTTTTCCATTTGAGATGCATAGTATGATCACACGTAGATTTCAGCTTGTAAAAGTGGAACCATCCAAAATCTACCATTTATTCTTCCCACTGTCTACCTGTAACATGGCATGGGACAATTAGCTTGAAAATTTAGAGATTTTAGCATCTGAGTCTGATTTCATTTATCCACTTGAGTCCTACGCTATGAGTTTTATTTTCAACACTGAAACCTCAATCAAGAAATGACTTTATATCCAAACCAATTCTTCTGCAGTTGCTTCTTTTGAGGAAGGATTTCACTGATTTAACAATTCCTTATTTCAAATTCATAGTCATAACCATTTTAAAATTGAATAGATAAACTTGATGGCATCAAAGAGGATCAGTACAGAATGATGAGTCCATGGAAAAAGAAAAAATTTGTGTCACATATGTTCAATGGAGGTATGGTAGAAAATGTGTTTCAGCAAAAAAAAAAAAATGTTAACTGGTACTTCCTGAAAGCTCGCACTAAATGTCAACAACGAATATATCATTCCACAATGCTGCATTTGTTTGAATATGGTGTATGTTTTGACAGTCCAGCACAGAATTAGCAAAACAGTTTTTCAGTCTGAGTATATCAAGTAGGCCATTCCTTCTATTTACTTTTATCTCCAGAAATCATTCTATTTCTACATGAGTGTTCAGGTCTACCAGAACTACTGATTTACTTCATAGGTATCTGTTTCAATCATGAAATCATGTCTGAAAGGACTAAATACCTGAATAGTTCTCTGCACACATAAACTTAAAAGTTTTGTCTGCAAATGTTGGTTTAGTTATATGACTATTTTAGAGAGCCAAGCATGATATTAGAAAGACAACAGAAAAATGCAACTATCAAACAATAGCCTTGAACTAAGCAATAACTCATCATAATGAACATGATATATTGTATATAATATAAAAACAAATCATACTAAATCCATATTAAAAGTTAACGTAAGACTCTTATTTCTGAACATTGGCCAGCTTGACTGCAAGTTAAGCCTGTATTTTGTTATTCAAAACAGATTGAGAAGATTAGCAGGAAATTGGAAATATTTAAAACAGATGCTTTAATCCTGATTAGTTTAAACAAATACTATTCTCAGCTGTAACATCTATGAAATTTGAATACAGTAATAAAAAAGATTTTGAATGTTTAGATTTGTCGTGAGCTCCTCTCCTGTTTATCTTTTTATTTTAGTTAAAGTAAAACGCTAGCATTTAAGAATCTGACAGTGAATTCTTTTAAAAATGCAGAAAACTAAGAATCTAGTGCAACCAGTAGGACTAATGCATATCTTCATCTTATTGAGTATTAAAATATTTTAATTAGGACTTTCAAGTTCTCCCAAAATGTATTGGAAGGTTGTTTATTATGAAAGAAAAGCAATTGTGGTAGCTGTTCATGAAACTATCTAATCCTGCACACTCAATATACCTGTAAAATGTAATTAGAAAATAGTTACCACAGGGAAGAGCTTTTTGTACCAAATAGACTGCTGACTCACATATCTCTGCACATGACATTTCTGAGCATCCATCTGCTCCTCATCCTAGTATTTCTTGTGAATTTCCAAATCACATTGTATTAATTAATTTTGTATCAATCTATGAGTAACCTTATATTAGTTGTACTTATTCCAAAGAGCACAAGACAGCAGTTATGAAGTATGCCCTTTTTAGCTACATACCTTGTAGGTAAATTTGGTATGTTTGTTGACAACTTGACAAAACCTAGGATGCTGTTTAAACCAAATATTTACTAATTAAGAAGTAAAACAAAGGGATGTGAGGTCTATTGAAATTTTAAATCTGCACATTATAGTAAACAAATATACAAGATATAAAGGTATCAATGTCCTAGTGAGCTGAATGACTTTGGCCTGTTGCTCTGACGCCACATCTGATGAAGACCCATGGAGCGCCTGCTGCTTCAACCACCTGAGGCCACAGGTCTGCGCACTCCCACCTCTGCAGTTCTGAGATACCAGGAGAAGGTGGGAGCTGGAGGATGCATCACTTATATGCTCTAATCATCCCTTCCCACTTGGACAGAGGCAGGTGCTGTAAGAATTATGTTTTGACTCTCTAGCACCTTCAGCACCATCCAACCTCTGCTCCTTAGGAGACAAGCTGACAGAGATGGGATAGATTACACCTTGGCATGGATTGTGGATCATCTTACAGACAGACTCAGTTGTGATGTCTAGAAACTGTAGGTCTGACATTTTGGTCATAAATACAGGACAGCCGTAGGGACTGTACCTTTCTCCGTCCTGTTCAGCCTATATATAATCAGACTTCCACATGATTAAAGTTCACTGACCATCTGCTATTTGGCCGCCAGGAAATGGGAGAAGGAGGAGTACAGGAAGCTAATCAAATACTTTGTTAAATGGTGCGACTCCAAGCCACTTACACCTGAACACCAGCAAGACCAAGGAACTGGTGGTAGGATTTTGAGGCCCAGGCCCCATGAACCCAGTGGATCATCAGAGGAGACTGTGTGCAGAGGGTGCGACCTATAAATACCTGGGAGTGCAGCTAGATGTTAAATTGGACCGACTGCCAATACTGATGCTCCAGGTAAGAAAGGTCGAGCTTTCATATATATCCCTTAGAAGGTTGAGCGCCCTTCAACATCTGCAAAGATGCTGCAGATGTTCTACCAGACAGCTGTGATGAGTGCCTCTCACGCCAGTGTCTGGGAGGCAGCATAAAGAAGGATGTCCACCTGGACAAACTTGTTAGGAAGGCAGACTCTCTGAGGATTGAAGCTGACAGTTTAACATCTGTGGTCAGAGCCACATGCCTAAGCAAGCTCCGTCAATCATGGAGAATTCACTGCATCCACTGAACAGTGTCATCTCCAGGCAGAGGAGTAGCTTCAGTGACATACTGCTGTCACCTGTCCTTTGCTCCACTGCCAGACTGAGGAGATCATTCCCTCCCCACACTATGTCTTAATTCTTCATTCCTACCCCTTTTGGGAGGGGTAAACGCTTAACATATTCAAAGTTATTGTCTGTTTTACATGCTTTATTACTCTTAATATTGTTTTTTTGATCAGTATACTGCTGCTGGTTTAGTGGAATTTCCCTTGATTAATAAAGTTTATCTATCTATCTATCTAGCTAGCAGTGACTCATCAGAACACATTTAAATTGTAGAGTGCAAGAAACCATCTTAACAGCTTCTCAAAGTGCATAATTTGTTGAATACCACATTCTAATTTGAAGTAATTTGAGGTCAGTGTTGTTAATTCAGACTGAGTATTCTGGAGTTGTATAAAGTAATTTTATCCGTGTAACGTTTATTTGTGCCAAACCCAAATTTGTGCAATTTGGTATAATAGGTAGTTCAATCTGACTCTGTCAAAGGTTTTTCTGCATCCAAAGATGTTAAGATCTCTGTGTTAGATTATGTAGGTGAGAATATTACATTATACAAAGGCTGAACGTTGAAGCTACTGTAAGTATCTGCCTTTAATAAATCTAGTTTGGTCTTGTGAGATTACAGACAGAAGCATTCTGAGTCAATTCTAGCTAAAACATTGAGAGTATTTTAACATAACTTTTCGTAGGAAATTTGTTGGTATCATGCACATTGTAATAAGTGTTTTTTTCTTTGTAAAGATAATTGATTCTTGAAGAAAAGTTTAAGGTAGAGTTTTGTTTTTAGCTTTTATGAATGTTGCTAATACAATGGGCTAACTTAGTTAAAATTTTTTTTTATAAAATTTTACTAGGTAGCCATCAAGCCCTGCTGCTTTACAACTTTGGATTGAGATTATAGCATCCAGTAATTCTGAGAGTTTCAGAGGTTTGATCAGTGTCTCTAGACCTAGTATTTAGCTGGAGTATTTGTATTACATCAAAACCCTTAGGTTGTGTCTTGTCTCTTTAAACTGTGTAAAATATAAGGACTTAAAGTATGCTATATGTGTGGGTTTTATTTTTATGATCAATTATTTTAATCTTCCTCGTTTGGGGATTTGTTGATCTAAGATTTTATTAGCCTTTGTCTATGTTCATATTAGTGATGATGGTACCTTGTTTAAAGTTGTTTGTTTTTTTTTTTTTTCTTTGTTGTCAAGAGGTTAAATTTTGATTGTAGAGTTTGTTTTTCTTGTAAAGTGCCCTCAACTGAGATCTGGCCTATTCTAGATCTATCCTAGACAATATTCTTAAACTGATAACTAGATAAACTCTGTAAGAAGCTGTTTTTCCAGTTAAGTATCGCTTTAAAAAAATCAACCCCTTTCTTTGTTTTGTTGATTTGAAAAAGTTGTTCATGCTGTTGTTTCATCCCAATAGACTATTTTAATTCATTGTACAGTGGTGTCAGTCATACTCTTCTCTCTCTCTGCAGGTGGTCCAAAACTCTGCTACAAGACCCTTAACTTGTTTATGTAAGCATGAGCACATCACTCCTATTTTAACTTCACCCATTGGCTTCTTGTCAGTCTTAGAATTGATTTCAAAAGTTTATTGTATACTTTTAAATGTTTAAACTGACTGGCTCTGGCTTATCAGTCTGACTTCCTTTGTGCCCCTTCTCGATCCGGTGAGATTGTCCGCCAGTGCTACTGGTCTTTACCATGATCAGTGGTGTTATTAAGCTTTTGCAGTAACTGCTCCTCAGCTATGGAACAGCCTAAGGCCAAGTTTATACTTCACGCAATGCATGTTCCTGAGGACGGAATATGCTATACAACGCTTGTACTGTTTATGCTTGCATGTATGTACTTTATGTAAATCTGAAGATTCCACCAGGTGGCAGCAAGATATCATCACGTGAGAACAGGTTCGGCTTCAATGTATTGTGAATTGCCTAAACACCCATTAAAATCCAAGGACACCTTGCACATTATTTCTGAAAAGGATGGATGTTTAACGATAAATCCATCAATCCAGGATGTGCCCATTCCAGCTAGCATTGGGCACTAGGCAGAAACAATCCCAGGACTGGGTATTAGCTCATCAAGGTGCATAGCAAGCACACATGTACACTAGCATCATTTTAGCATCACCATACCTCAGCGTATACGCTTGAAGGTAACCAAAGACACTGTTGAAACCCACCAGGAAAACACCAAACCTCCAGGAGGGAACCCAAGGGAATGTAAAAACTTAGCAGATCTCTCTAGCCTAAGATTCATTTTGTTGCTAAATTTTAGAGAGAGGAGACAATGTATAGTCAAGATCTTTTGATATTGCATTTTGTAATCTTTCAGTTAGTCATTAAAAGGTGCCACTTAGCTTAACTTCATTGCATCCATATAGCTAACACGTACAAGACCTTACTACTAAATCTTTGCTGAAAACACTTTTTCTCTCTGGCTTTTTAGTGGCTCATGATATGTTTTACGCTTCAATTGTTAGTTGTCAATTGTTTATTGTTTTATTTATTTTTTCAAGTTTATTTCTTTGTATTAACTTTTATTTAATAATCTTTGAATTAATTTTCCTACTTTCATGTACAGCATTTTGGAAGTGACTTGTCTGAAACGACTTTTTTGTTGTTGTTAAGATTTGATTCAGATAAGTATTTTAATGAAAAATTAACAGTGTGACACCTTGAATTGTGAGAATCATTTCATTTTCTGTTATGTAGCGATACTCGATCAGGTTTTTCAAACCGACTGGCTAACATGCTTAATGTTTACAAGGAAAATGACAAATTTTGCTTTTATGCAAACAAGCTAATTGTTTACAAAGCAGCAATTTTCAATTATTTTTCATATTTTATTTTTATTGAAAATGTGAGCTTTTATACTAAACACAAGCTTCTACGGTCCAAATTCAGACAAGCAGTGTCCACTTCAATTAAATAATTCAAAAAGGTCTTAATTTATTGAGTATCGTTTTCTTGCCATTTGTCAATGTACCAGATGCTTCTCCACCTTCTTTTCTCAGTTTGTTACTTCATTTTCTTTGATGTAAAGGTTAATATTCTATTTTTTGTCTCTTTGGTAAAGTCTGCCTTGCTGCTTCTGTAAACAGGAAGTTTGTGGCATATATAAAAAAAACTTATGAGCTAGCTGAAGTACTGTAATGTTACCCATAAGGAGCACTACAACCAAATTACTGTAAAGCTTAGAAAAGTAGATCCATCCACCCATTATCCAACTCGCTATATCCCAACTACATGGGTCACCTGAGAAATCCCAGCCAACACAGGGTGCAAGCAGGAAAAACCGGCAGGGGCCAGCCCACCCTAGGCACACACCTAGGGACAATTTCAGATCGCCAATGCACCTAATCTGATGTCTTTGGACTTTGGAGAAACCGGAGCACCTGGAGGAAACCCACACAGACACGGGAGAACATGAAACTCCACACAGGGAGGACCCGAGAACCAAGTCTCCTAACTGCAGGCAGCAGCACTACCACTGCGCCACCATGCTGACTTAAAAAGTAGATGTTGAGGAAAATAATTTGTGATTACAATTTCACAGATCACCAATTTTTGTCTTTGAGTCTTTGTCGAAAATCCATCATTTTGAACGGCGGTCAGTTGATCAGAACATCACTACTTTATGCCAAGTGTATTATGAGTAAATATTTCTTCACCTTTTATAAGGCAAAGTCTTGATTTTAAGGTAATTTTATTTATTTTAGAATTTTTATGGTCACTGAACAATAAGCCTACAGAATTTAATTTTGCCAATTAAAAATAAATAATTAACACCTGTGGTCTACAGTTTAATACTTTTAATAAGAGAACGTAAAGCTTTTATTCTGGTTATGCAGGAGATTAGTGTAAAATGTTTTTAAAGAAAAAAGGAATCCGGCCAGTTCATTAATATTAAATCAGTTATCTGCATCAGCCCTAAAAACCTGATTGAGCATCCCTATAGCTTTATTAATCACTGGTAGCTGGAAAAGTTCAGTTTACATGTTTTCATAATGTACTGCTGCTACACACCTTCTTGAGACTGGTTCTGCTAGTGTAGAGTTTGACATAGCAAATGTTGGAATTGTTGAAAAACCCTTCTGTTTAAAGCTGTCTTCATTTTAAATAAACTTCTGTGTTTCTCAGAGGATGGAGCAATTTTACTGTTGGGGCAAGTAAATTTGCATTAGCGCAAAAGAAAACGTAAGTGTGACTGTGATTCAAATGCATTTTTTAAAAATAAAATTAATAAATGATTTTGTAATTTACATATTTTTTCTAAACACTGCTGTTTTAAAAGGTTATAGATATTTAGAGCTATGCTTTGTCTTTTGATATGAAATAGTTATTTTTATTTTTTATTTTTTTTTTTGTAGACAATAAAACTTGCAAACCAAGCAACACAGAAGGTAATACCTTATTTATGTCACTTTAGTTTAATTATGTGATCATGTAAATTTTAAAGCATCAAATAAGTCAGACACTCTGAAAATCTTTTAATCGTAATAAATACATTGCCATACTTTTCTCTATCTAGGTGTTTTGCAATGTGCTGAAAACAAATTTTAAAGGAATATAAAAATTATTCTTGCTTATACATTATTTTAAACTCAACATGATAGCAGTGATTATCAAATATATTATGATTATGGGGTGTGAAATGCCTGTGTACTGCATTTTGTCAAGCTTTGAATCATTTCCATCAAACAAGCTCCTGACTGTTTTTGTAGTTCCTTATTTGTGAACTGTTTCTGTGTATACATACAATATGGAAAAGAATGGTAACAACAGTTTATTAAGAATATGTATATTGTAGCTTAATAGCACCTCTTTAAGGTTTGAAATGCAAAAGGAAATGTAATAAAACCACACCATTAAATGACTTAAGAGTTTATTGTAAATAAAAAGCATTCCACATGAAACTGATCCACTTTGGATGAAATTCCTTTGATTGTCCAGGAGTAGCCTACACATAATACCACTTTATACCATGATCCTTTGATATTTCTTTTCACATTGTCTTTAAAATTGCTTTACAACCCTGAATGTCTACTTTTTATCATTACATTAATATTTCAAACAAAAGATATTTTGAAATGATTATTTATTTAGTAGTATTCTGAAATTGTATATTTGAGGTTTTAACTTAACTTAAAATTCAAAATAGAAAAACAAAAGAAGAATCACTGTTTCATTTGCAATGCAGTTTGAAAAGCATATAACCAGTATTCCTCACCATTCCAATAGTAACTTGTAATTTTACTATATATATATATATATATAATTTTTTCACGCTTGAAACGGAAATTACGTATGACCAGCAAAACGGAAATTACGTATGACCACAGAACATATTATAATACAGGAACTAATCACTCATTTGTGGACACCATTTTATATCGTCTTTATGAATTATTATATTTGTGTGTGAGTTATTTTACTGCTATTGAAAAGAAATAAATACAAACATGCCGATCTATCCCATAGAAGTCCTACACACCCTCTTCCAGCCCTCCCTATCTGACTCCAGCGCTGAGCCGCCACCAGGTCGCGCTCTGACAGAGAAGTGTTATTTATTTGTCCACGCCACTGTCGCGGAAACTGCCACATTGTAACTTTTTTAATTGCAATTGATAGTAGAAGAGATGAGGAAAATAGCTTATGCCTTTCTACTTTTAACTGCACTGAGCTGTAAATTGTGAAGACAAGCGCCTTTAGCGGCATCGGTCGAGAACAAAGTGTGCAGCTGAAAGGCGGGAATGTCAGGCTCCTCCACCAGGGCAAGAGCTTCACAGTTTCAGGCAAAGCCCTCTCTTCTCACACCGTTTGTGACACTTTGAGTGCCCCGTGCCCCTGAGAATGGAATCTTTATCGAGTGTAATCAGCTTCATCAAAGCAAGACTGTCTTTTGTAAATGGCTGCACCACTATCAATTGTCCCTTAAGGTGAGTTCGGTCACTAAAACCCTCTGAACATTCAAGGTTGCTTTTGATGAATCTTTACAACATGTAGGGTTTACATCTAAGAAGGTGTAACACCCTCTTCATGTAAAGTATTGACTTGGGAATTGTTTGGACCTTCTGCCGCTAAGCAACGGAACGCAGCATCCACATTTCTCTGAATAATTTTCTCTTAAATCACAGGCATATAGTGCAACGCTTGTCAGCAGAAATTTGGAGGATCACATACAAAATGTTATTTTAATACCATACTGGTCGGTGGCACCTTTCACAAGTGATCTCCTACCAGAGATGATCCCAATACATTTAAGCTGCTGTTAGTATTACTTACCTGTTGTGTTATAGCACCTTTAAAATGTACTTTACCTGAAAGTACTCCAGTAGTGCTCAATGTATCTTTACTTCTAAATGTTAATGTTTTACTGTTTAAATTTATATACTACATTTAATTTTTTCCCACTGGAATATCAGCTGAATCGCTAGTTAGCATATATATTAATATTGAAATGATTTCTTTTTTCCTCTCATTTTCTGTGAAGGTTTCTTTATAGGTTTAATATAATCTCTTTCAATTTGCTTTGTTTTGTAAAACTGTATTTTTGTGTTTTATTCTTCATTTATAAGATCTCATTATCAAGGGAGAATTATGAAGCAAAGCCTTATACATGCAATTTGTGAGATTTATGTTGTAAACTCTAGAGCAAATTGAGAACTGAAACTCAAAGTCAGAGTACAGTATGTCTTTAGCATTACTTTTAGTCCAGTAAGGTTGGATAAAAGAATTCAAGTCTTGCTTGACTGTACAGCTCATAGATATCCCAGAGAACAGAAGAGGGTATAAATTCAGGTGTCTAAAAGTTGGTCCATACAACGTGGTTCTTCAATGAGAATCTGAACAGTAGACATGGAGCAGTTTGTGGCTGAAAAATAATTTGATAGGCATTTCTAGTAGTATTGCTAATATTTTTATGTACTTTTGGACTACTAGAGACAGTGTAAAAACTGTTTTAAATTTGTAAGGTTAATGGGATAACCAATTGTTTATAACTCATGCAGATATGATATATTGTATCAGACTGTCCTTTATTTCTCTAACAGGATGTAAGCCTCTTTGTTAATCTACACAGAAGCAAGTCATAGAGTATTGCTTGTAAAGTTAGTGAGCAGAAGCAATGGTGTGTTTTTTCCAATACATGGTAGGAGATAAGAAAAACACCATACATACAGTAAAGATACAGTAGTTGGTTTAGCGGTTCAAAATTAAAACTTATATCACAAATGGAAAAAATTAAAATTGATTTGGTATCAGTAAATGAATGTTAAAAGATAAAGTACTATTTAGTTGTTTTGAATTACTGTTCCTCAAAGGCCAATGGAATATAATTTTATTATTCTTACTTGACTTTGAATCAAGGAAATCCTAGATTTTCTAAAGTGTTTGCTCATTTTTAAATATTTTAAAATACTACACTTTCTATATTTATACAACTTGGTTTTAATTAATACCTTTTTAAACTGAGAAAAAAAATGTAAATAATTTAAGTTTTTTATTTTATGAATGTAATAACTTTTGTCAAGACCTTGTGTATTTGTATGCCTTACTTGCTCTGCTTTATCTGATCAGTTTCTACTTTCATCCTTCTTTGCATCATATCTGATTAAGATATGGTTATAACCCCACCAGAGCCGTAAAGAGTTGATTGTACCTTGCATGGCTACATTTCTTTGCCTGCCAGCATGTGTTAATAATGATAGTAATTGTATTTCATTTACCATGACCACTGTGTTATTTGATTATTTGTATTGATGTTTAAGCCATACCTCTTTACTGATGGCTCTTCTTTCTTATAGTGAACACCACTGAATTCACCAATGCAATTTATTCTATGGTCTAGTGTCCAGTACACATGGGATTTCATATGAGTGATTCTGTTTTGTTTTTCCTCAATAGTATAAACAAACTAAATCTTTCTATACCTGCTGATTTTTAGTGACTTCTACATCGAAAAGTATTCATCTGTTGTCCAACACTACAACTTATTATTTTGTATAGCTCTCTACTAGTGCAGACGAGAGCTCTGTGAACAATTTCAGTTAAAATACAAGTATAGATTATACTAATTACAAATCAGAATTGGTACACATAAAAATATAGATTTGTTAAAACACACAGAGAACAAGGTAGAAATATAAATGGAAACCAGCAATATCTGTCCCTTAATTAATCGATGAATTATGGCCAGTTGACAACATATGAGATTAAAAAGTCACAGTCCTATTGCGCCTCCTCCTTCTGATAGTGATATGTGCTGGCTGTCGGATCTGATGAGATAATTTTTCATGATTCCAGCCTTTATCCCAGATGACTTTCCTATGCAGGAAATCAGCCTGATAGCGCAGTGCACCAAGTGCCATATCAAGACAACAAGAAGAAACGCAATAGATTAGATTTATTAACGGTTTAAAAGATTGTATTACTTCTATTTCTGTTCAAATACAAATGTAGTATGTACAGCTAATCAGCAGCTTTATCGAGGTGTGCTAGGTAAAGTAGTAAGTCTCAGTTTGATTTAAAGCTGAGACTCAAGTGGCATGCCTTATATTAGCAAGCAGATCATTCCACGGCTTCGCCTTTAATCAATAAAAACTTGACCTCCACTGTTATTGATCCTTGGAATCTTAAATAGGCTGACGCCTTAATCTCAATCTGTGCCTGGGCTGTAAGTAATAAGTTCAGATATAAGTAAAGCACCAAATTGTTTATGTGGGATGAGGGATGAATGCAGTAAATGCCTTGGCGACAACTCCAGCTCATTGTAGGGCATGCCATTTTGCAGCTTTTGTTACAAAGTTAGCTTTAACACACCATTTCTCATACAGCACTATTTAATAAAGATAGCTTACACACTAACAAATATAATAGTTTTTTTAAGAATTTATTAAACGCTAAATAACATTCCATACAACAAGCAAATTTTACAAACTTCACATCAAGTCAACCCCACCCATGAGAGAGAGATTAAGCCAACATAAATAATAAAAGTAAATAAGGGAAGAGAATCACATTCTCATTTTAAATCCTTATTCTAAAATGTTATTGATTAGATTCTGCGGTTTTCAAGTTTTGTACAGATTCTAAGTGGAATTAGATTTATAATATATAACATCAGTTACCACTGACTTAAAAGAGGTGAGTTAGGATTCTTCCAGTTGAGAAGATAGGTCTACATGGTAATAGTATAGTAACGCAATTACACTTTGTTTGTCCTTTCCATTTAAGCCCATCTGGAAGTACACCAAACACAGCTGGTAGTGGATTAGAGAGATTGTGAACCAAGCCTCTGAAGTGCATTTAAAATTTTGGTCCAAAATTATGTTAATATGGTGCACACCCAAAACATATAGGCCTATTGAGGCTGGAACTTGATTGTAACTTGCCCTGGGAACATTTTGGACAATTTTAAATGAGACAGATGTGCTTGATAGATGATTTTAAGTTAATTGTACACTTTGATATATGGAGTCAAGTAAATTCTATGCATCGCTGCCTTTCCAATCCTTCTGAAATGTTCGTGAGAGTCCTCTTCCCAACTGTACTCTAGGGTCTTTGAAAGGGAGGGTCTTTAAAATGTTTTGTATATTACGAATGCTGTCTGAGTCCCAGTACTGATCAGTAATTTTCCTAAATATAAACAGGTGGAAGGTGAGGAAAATTGGGCAGGTGTTTAGAAAAGTCTGAAGTTAAATTTGAGGTTAATTGTTCATAGGATGTGAAGACGTACGTAATGCTCAAATCTCTAAGAGATTTAATCCTGAATGTTTTCAAAACATTAAAACTGTACCTTTGAGATGGTGGAAAAGGTGGTTATTGTGCAGAGGTGCCACAGATAAAACTTCTAACTAAGTATATCCTGAGTGAATGAAACACAATTTGGTTGTTAGTATATTGGCAACTTGTATTTACTGGAAAAA
>NW_024378536.1:0-8302 GCF_016835505.1 Polypterus senegalus
AAATTGAGTTTGAATGTTTAATTTTTACCTTTTAAAAACAGTGGGGAAACCATCCAAACAGTTCTTAAAAATAAGGGTTTCTGGGGATTTATCATTTAGAACTGCTTTTTCCAGAGTATTTTACTTTCCAAAGAGTTAGAGTTGAAAGGGAACCTTTAAATCACCATAACCCAAGCCTTAAGGGCTGAAAATCACTTTGGTACACATGTGTACGGGTTGTTTTTCCCCCAGGATACCCCTTCAAAACAGTTATTTTGTAAAAACTATGTCGGTGATGTGTTTCAAGTGGGTTTACAACATAGAAGTTAAGACTCATTATTTCCTCAACTTCGTTTTGTCCATTGAAGTTAATGGGGGTTTAAAAGGTGAGTTTAAGATGTGAAGTGCACTTTAAAACAGTTAAACCATCCAAACAGTTTTTTAACCATAAGGGAATTTGGGGTTTCATCATTTAGAACTGTTTACCAGAGTACCCTTTTACTTTAACAGCGTTTGGGGTTGAAGGTAACCTTTTTTTCACCATAACGCTTTTTTGGGGCCCGAAATTCACCTTTTTTGTACACATGTGTAAAAACCTTTGTTGTCCACCCCAGGAAACCGGGTTTAAAAAAAGTTCGTTTTTGTAAAAACTATGTCGCAGATGTGTTTTTTAAATGGTTTCAAAAAATAGAAGTTAAGACTCATTAAATTTAACTCAACTTCGTTTTTGGGCCCCCTGCAAAATCAATAGGGAAATTTTAAAAAAGGGGAGTGTGAGATATTGAATTGCACTTTTAAAAAAAGTGGGGAAAACCATCCAAACAGTTCTTAACCATAAGGGTACTGGGGGTTTACCCTTTAGAACTGCTTTTACCAGAGTATTTTGACTTAAAACAGAGTTAGGGGTTTAAGGTAACCTGAAATCACCATAACGCCCCTTTTAAAAGGGGTGAAAAAACACTTTGTGTACACATGTGTGACGGCTTGTTTTCCACCAGGATACTGTCTAAAAAAGTTTATTTCTGTAAAAACTATGTCACAGATGTGTTTCCAAGTGGTTTCCCCCAAATAAAAAGAAAACTCAGTGAGTTTCACTCAACTTTAGTTTTTGTCCATTGCAAGTTAATGGGGGTTTCAAAAACTGGGGTTTAAGATGTGGTAATTTTGGGAAAAAAAGTTGGGAAACCATCCAAACAGTTCTTAACCATAAGGGAATTGGGGGTTTACATGTAGAACTGCATTTACCAGAGTATGTTGACTTTACACAGCGTTAGAGTTTAAGGAACCTTTTTTCAAACCCTAACGCCGCTTTTAGGGCCTGGGAAAAAAACCCTTTTTGTACACATTGTGACCCCCGTTGTCCCACCCAGGAAACTGTTCAAAAAAGTTTATTTCTGTAAAAACTATGTCGGATTTTGTTTTAAGTGGTTTTTAAAAATAGAAGTTAAGAACTCATTTAAAATTTTAAATCAACTTTAGTTTTTGCCCAATGCAACTAAAAGGGAAATTTTAAAAATTTAGTTGAGATTTGAATTGCACTTTTTTAAAAAAATGGGGGAAAACCCTCCAAAAAGTTCTTTAAACCCTAAGGGTACTGGGGGTTTCATCATTTAGAACTGCATGTTCCAGAGTATTTTTTACTTTTTACAGGTTAGAGTTGAAGGTAACCTTTTTTTCACCATAACGCTGCTTTTAAGGGGCCCGAAAAAAAACCCTTTTGGGACACATTTTGACGGCCTTTTTTTTCACCAGGAAACTGTTTAAAAAAAGTTTATTTCTGTAAAAAACTATGTCCAGATGTGTTTCAAGTGGTTTCAAACATAGGGAAATTGGTTTAAAATTTAAATCAACTTCAGTTTTTGCCCCTTTCAAATTTAATTTTAAAGTTGAGTTTAAAATGTTTAAGGGACTTGAAAAACAGTTGGGGGAAAAACCCTCCAAACAGTTCTTAACCATAAGGGTCCTGGGATTTCATATTTAAAACTGCTTTTTCCAAGTATTTTTACTTTCCACAGGTTAGAGTTAAAAGGGAACCTTAAATTTTACCATAACGCCGCTTCAAAGGGCCCGAAAAAACCCCTTTTTTTAAAACATGTGTGACGGCCCTTTTTTTCCCCCAGGAAATTTCAAAAAAAGTTTATTTCTGTAAAAACTATGTCCAGATGTTTTCCGGGGGGTTTCCCCAACATAGAAGTTTAAAACTCATTAAAAATTAAATCAACTTCAGTTTTTCCCCTTTCAATTAATGGGGGGTTTTGTTGGGGTTTGATGTTTAATTCCCCTTTTTAAAACAGTTGGGGAAAACCCTCCAAACAGTTCCTAAAACCCTAAGGGTACTGGGATTTCCATCATTTAGAACTGCTTTTCCAGAGTAATTTTTTATTTTCCCCAGGTTTAGAGTTGAAGGTAACCCAAATTTTACCATAACGCGTTTTAAAGGGCCCGGGAAAAACACTTTGTGACACATGTGTGACGCCTTTTTCCACCAGGGAAAAGTTCAAAACAGTTTATTTTTGTAAAAACATGTCCAGATGTGTTTTAAGTGGTTTAAAACATAGAAGGGGTTTAAAACTCATTAAAAATTAAACCAACCCAGTTTTTTTCCCCTTTCAATTAAAAGGGGGGTTTTTAAAAATTTAGTTTAAAATGTTTAATTTCACTTTGAAAAACAGTGGGAAACCATCCAAACAGTTCTTAACCATAAGGGTACTGGGATTTCATCATTTAGAACTGCTTTACAGAGTATTTTGACTTTCCACAGAGTTAGAGTTGAAGGTAACTTGAAATCACATAACGCGCTTCAAGGGCTTAAATAATTGGTACACATGGTGACGTGTTTCCATAGATACTGTTCAAAACAGTTTATTTCTGTAAAAACTATGTCACAGATGTGTTTCAAGTGGATTCAAAATAGAAGTTAAGACTTATTGAGTTTCACTCAACTTCAGTTTTGTCCAGCAAGTTAATGGGATTTCAAAAGGTGAGTTTAAGATGTGAAGGACTTTGAAAACAGTTGGGAAACCATCCAAACAGTTCTAACCATAAGGGTAATGGATTTCATCATTTAAAAACTGCTTTACCAGAGTACTTTTGACTTTAACAGCGTTAGAGTTGAAGGTAACTTATTTCACCATAACGCCGTTCAGGGCCTGAAATTCACTTTGTGTACACATGTGTGAGCCTTTTGTCGACCAGGAAACTGTTCAAAACAGTTCAAATTTCTGTAAAACTATTCGCAGATGTGTTTTAAGTGGTTTAAAACATAGAAGCAGACTCATAAATTTAACCCAACTTCAGTTTTTGGGCCAATGCAACTCATAGGAATTTAAAAGGTGAGTTTAGTTGAATTGCACTTTGAAAACAGTGGGGAAACCATCCAAACATTCTAACCATAAGGGTACTGGGGATTCATCATTTAGAACTGCTTTTACCAGAGTATTTTGACTTACACAGTTAGAGTTGAAGGTAACCTTATTTCACCATAACGCGTTTCAGGGCCTGAAATTCTCTTTGTGTACACATGTGTGACGCCTTGTTTTCCACCAGGAAACTGTTCAAAACAGTTCATTTCTGTAAAAACTATGGTAGATGTGTTTCAAGTGGTTTCACAACATAGAAGTTAAGACTCATTAAATTGGACTCAACTTCAATTTTACTGGTGGCTTTCCAATAGCAATTTCAGGAGTTGAGGTTTGTGATATTTGAATTGCACTATGAGAAACAGTGGGAAACCATCCAAACAGTTCTTAACCATAAGGGTACTTGGGATTTCATCATTTAGAACTGCTTTTACCAGAGTATTTTGACTTTCCACAGAGTTAGAGTTGAAGGTAACCTGAAATCACCATAACGTAGTTTCAAGGGCTGAAAATCACTTTGTGTACACATGTGTGACAGCTTGTTTTCCACCAGGATACTGTTCAAAACAGTTTATTTCTGTAAAAAACTATGTCACAGATGTGTTTCAAGTGGTTTCACAACATAGAAGTTAAGACTCATTGAGTTTCACTCAACTTCAGTTTTGTCCATTGCAAGGATAATACGGATTTCAAAAGGTGAGGTTTAGATGTGAAGTGCACTTTGAAAAACAGTTGGGAAACCATCCAAACAGTTCTTAACCATAAGGGTACTGGGGATTTCATCATTTAGAACTGCTTTTACCAGAGTATTTTGACTTTACACAGCGTTAGAGTTGAAGGTAACCTTATTTCACCATAACGCGTTTCAGGGCCTGAAATTCTCTTTGTGTACACATGTGTGACGCCTTGTTTTCCACCAGGAAACTGTTCAAAACAGTTCATTTCTGTAAAAAACTATGTCGCAGATGTGTTTCAAGTGGTTTCACAACATAGAAGTTTAGACTCATTAAATTTAACTCAACTTCAGTTTTGCCCAATGCAACTCAATAGGAATTTCAAAAGTTGAGTTTGAGATGTTGAATTGCACTATGAGAAACAGTGGGGAAACCATCCAAACAGTTCTTAACCATAAGGGTACTGGGGATTTCATCATTTAGAACTGCTTTTACCAGAGTATTTTGACTTTCCACAGAGTTAGAGTTGAAGGTAACCTGAAATCACCATAACGCGTTTCAAGGGCTGAAAATCACTTTGTGTACACATGTGTGACGGCTTGTTTTCCACCAGGATACTGTTCAAAACAGTTTATTTCTGTAAAAAACTATGTCACAGATGTGTTTCAAGTGGTTTCACAACATAGAAGTTAAGACTCATTGAGTTTCACTCAACTTCAGTTTTTGTCCATTGCAAGTTAATGGGGATTTCAAAAGGTGAGTTTAAGATGTGAAGTGCACTTTGAAAAACAGTTGGGAAACCATCCAAACAGTTCTTAACCATAAGGGTACTGGGGATTTCATCATTTAGAACTGCTTTTACCAGAGTACTTTGACTTTACACAGCGTTAGAGTTGAAGGTAACCTTATTTCACCATAACGTTTCAGGGCCTGAAATTCACTTTGTGTACACATGTGTGACGCCTTGTTTTCCACCAGGAAACTGTTCAAAACAGTTCATTTCTGTAAAAAACTATGTCGCAGATGTGTTTCAAGTGGTTTCACAACATAGAAGTTAAGACTCATTAAATTTAACTCAACTTCAGTTTTTGCCCAATGCAACTCAATAGGAATTTCAAAAGGTGAGTTTGAGATATTGAATTGCACTTTGAAAACAGTGGGGAACCATCCAAACAGTTCTTAACCATAAGGGTACTGGGGATTTCATCATTTAGAACTGCTTTTACCAGAGTATTTTGACTTTACACAGCGTTAGAGTTGAAGGTAACCTTATTTCACCATAACGTTTCAGGGCCTGAAATTCTCTTTGTGTACACATGTGTGACGCCTTGTTTTCCACCAGGAAACTGTTCAAAACAGTTCATTTCTGTAAAAAACTATGTCGCAGATGTGTTTCAAGTGGTTTCACAACATAGAAGTTTAGACTCATTAAATTTAACTCAACTTCAGTTTTTGCCCAATGCAACTCAATAGGAATTTCAAAAGTTGAGTTTGAGATGTTGAATTGCACTATGAGAAACAGTGGGGAAACCATCCAAACAGTTCTTAACCATAAGGGTACTGGGGATTTCATCATTTAGAACTGCTTTTACCAGAGTATTTTGACTTTCCACAGAGTTAGAGTTGAAGGTAACCTGAAATCACCATAACGCGTTTCAAGGGCTGAAAATCACTTTGTGTACACATGTGTGACGGCTTGTTTTCCACCAGGATACTGTTCAAAACAGTTTATTTCTGTAAAAAACTATGTCACAGATGTGTTTCAAGTGGTTTCACAACATAGAAGTTAAGACTCATTGAGTTTCACTCAACTTCAGTTTTTGTCCATTGCAAGTTAATGGGCAATTTCAAAAGGTGTGTTTAAGATGTGAAGTGCACTTTGAAAAACAGTTGGGAAACCATCCAAACAGTTCTTAACCATAAGGGTACTGGGATTTCATCATTTAGAACTGCTTTTACCAGAGTATTTTGACTTTACACAGCGTTAGAGTTGAAGGTAACCTTATTTCACCATAACGCGCTTCAGGGCCTGAAATTCACTTTGTGTACACATGTGTGACGCCTTGTTTTCCACCAGGAAACTGTTCAAAACAGTTCATTTCTGTAAAAAACTATGTCGCAGATGTGTTTTAAGTGGTTTCACAACATAGAAGTTAAGACTCATTAAATTTAACTCAACTTCAGTTTTTGCCCAATGCAACTCAATAGGAATTTCAAAAGGTGAGTTTGAGATATTGAATTGCACTTTGAAGAAAAACAGTGGGGAAACCATCCAAACAGTTCTTAACCATATGGGTACTGAGGGGTTTCATCATTTAGAACTGCTTTTACCGGAAGTATTTTGACTTTCCACAGAGTTAGAGTTGAAGGTAACCTGGAAATCACCTGCTAGCGCTTCAAAGGGCTGAAAATCACTTTGTGTACACATGTGTGACGGCTTGTTTTCCACCAGGAAACTGTTCAAAACAGTTCATTTCTATAAAAAACCATGTCACAGATGTGTTTCAAGTGGATTCACAACATAGAAGTTAAGACTCATTGAGTTTCACTCAACTTCAGTTTTTGTCAACTACAGTTAATGGGGATTTCAAAAGGTGAGTTTGAGATGTTGAAGTGCACTTTGAAAAACAGTTGGGAAACCATCCAAACAGTTCTTAACCATAAGGGTACTGGGGGTTTCATCATTTAGAACTGCTTTTACCAGAGTACTTTGACTTTACACAGCGTTAGAGTTGAAGGTAACCTTATTTCACCATAAGCGGCTTCAGGGCCCTGAAATTCACTGTGTACACATGTGTGACGCCTTGTTTTCCACCAGGAAACTGTTCAAAACAGTTCATTTCTGTAAAACTATATCGCAAGTGGTTTCAAACATAGAAGTTAAGACTCATTAAATTTAACTCAACTTCAGTTTTTGCCCAATGCAACTCAATAGGAATTTCAAAAGTTGAGTTTGAGATGTTGAATTGCACTTTGAAAACAGTGGGGAAACCATCCAAACAGTTCTTAACCATAAGGGTACTGGGGATTTCATCATTTAGAACTGCTTTTACCAGAGTATTTTGACTTTCCACAGAGTTAGAGTTGAGGTAACCTGAAATCACCATAAGCGTTTCAGGGCTGAAAATCACTTTGTGTACACATGTGTGACGCCTTGTTTTCCACCAGGATACTGTTCAAAACAGTTTATTTCTGTATAAAACTATGTCACAGATGTGTTTCAAGTGGTTTCACAACATAGAAGTTAAGACTCATTGAATTTCACTCAACTTCAGTTTTGTCCATTGCAAGTTAATGGGATTTCAAAGGTGAGTTTAAGATGTGAAGTGCACTTTGAAAACAGTGGGAAACCATCCAAACAGTTCTTAACCATAAGGGTACTGGGGATTTCATCATTTACAACTGCTTTTACCAAGTACTTTGACTTTACACAGCGTTAGAGTTGAAGGTAACTATTTCACCATAAGCGTTTCAGGGCCTGAAATTCTCTTTGTGTAACATGTGTGACGCCTTGTTTTCCACCAGGATACTGTTCAAAACAGTTATTTCTGTAAAAACTATGTCGCAGATGTGTTTCAAGGTTTCACAACATAGAAGTTTAGACTCATTAAATTTAACTCAACTTCAGTTTTCCAATGCAACTCAATAGGAATTTCAAAGTTGAGTTTGAGATGTTGAATTGCACTTTGAAAACAGTGGGAAACCATCAAACAGTTCTTAACCATAAGGGTACTGGGATTTCATCATTTAGAACTGCTTTTACCAAGTATTTGACTTTCACAGGTTAGGTTGAGGTAACCTAATCACCATCGGTTTCAGGGCTGAAATCCTTTGTGTACACATGTGTGACCTTGTTTTCCACCGAAACTGTTCAAACAGTTATTTCTGTAAAAACATGTCAGATGTGTTTCAAGTGGTTTCAACATGAAGTTAGACTCATTATTTACTCACTCAGTTTTGCCATGCATTAATGGATTTCAAAGTGAGTTTAGATGTGGTGCACTTTGAAAACAGTGGAAACCATCAACAGTTCTTAACCATAGGGTACTGGGTTTCATCATTTAAACTGCTTTACCAGGTTTTGACTTTCACAGTTAGAGTTGAAGGTACTTCACCATAAGCGTTCAGCTGAAATCCTTTGTGAACATTGTGAGCTGTTTCCCAGGATCTTAAAGTTATTTCTGAAACTATTACATTGTTTCAAGTACGTTCACATATAGTTTAGATTGGTCACTTCGTTTCACAGGTATGTATCAACGTTATCTCTAAACACTTTGTGTACATGGAGTT
>NW_024378537.1:0-5190 GCF_016835505.1 Polypterus senegalus
CACTATATCTTAGAGAAACGGCCTAAAGGGAAAGTGCAGTAAAAAAAATTAAAAAAACATTTAGAAGTCAGCCTAAAGGCCAGGGAAGTGTATACTGTATTAGTTAGAGCATCCAAAACAGTAAATACACAGGATAAGAGAGATATTAAACAGACATAGTTGTTAAGCTCAATATTAATTTATGTTTAAAAGGGTTTAAACTTTACCCAAACAAATTTTAAACAGGTGACCAATATAACACAAGTTCTGTTTGACTTATTGAAGGCTGGGTTTGGCGAGGTCAGCACTCTGAGCGATACATTGGTGGGACATGCCAGCTCATCCAACACCTTTATCTCAGGTTTGCTGACATTATATAATAAAATAATATAAAAATAATAACAATATATAATACATTTCATTCTGTTTTGGGCAAAGTGAATATTCAAAGACAGAAAAGGTTAAGTTTAATTTTAGTAGGGCACATTTTGAATAGATATCTCAATGCCTACAGCCAGTGTCACATTACGTAACCTCTAGCCATTCATTATGCCAGACATGCCAACCGTAGTTGTTGATCCCCTGGCAAGACTATTTCAGTTTAAACAACTAAAAATAAATAAATAAAAATCACGGCCCATGTCACAATTACCAAACGAGTTCTGAATTTCTAAAACAGATGTGTGCACCTGCTAAATAAATGCTACAACTGAAAATCAACATGCAAGTTGCATAATGGGACATAAGATAGGTTACTACGTGCGAAGATGGCTGATCTTGGTGAAGATAAAAAAGAAGTTACAAAGAAAAACAAATGTGCAAGACGTAAAAGCCTAATGACTATGCTAATTGTAGGGCATATGCAAGCAAGAGAGCAAGGTTTGATGTGATATTAGTAAGGCTAAAAGGCAATTATGGAGAAATATTGAAGAATAGAGAAAGATTGCAGAAAGAAATTATTTCATTATTTTAGTAGTAAAAAAACTGTCAAGTAGGAGGTGAAGTGTATTACAAACAGTAAAGGCAAGCTAGAATATACAGATAATGGGGCAGCAAATGCTTTTAACTTGCACTTTATTTAGGTTTATACTGTGAAGTATTTGATAACCTCACAACAGTAACAGGGACTACTAAGCAGGTGCTTAGTGATGTAAAAAATTGCAGAGAGAGAGAAGCTTAGATTAAACAAGATTAAATATTAAAAATCACCAGGAACAGATAACATTTATGTTTGAGTGCTTAGGGAAGTTAGAAGGTATATACAGTAATCCCTCCTCGGTCGCGGGGGTTGCGTTCCAGAACCCCCCGCAATAGATGAAAATCCGCGAAGTAGAAACCATATGTTTGTATAATTATTTTTATATATTTTAAGCCCTTATAAACTCTCCCACACTGTTAACATTATTAGAGCCCTCTAGACATGAAATAACACCCTTTAGTCAAAAGTTTAAACTGTGCTCCATGACAAGACAGAGATGACAGTTCTTTCTCACAATTAAAAGAATGCAAATATATCTTCTCTTCAGGAGCAGAGAATTTCAGAGAGAGAGAGAGAGAGCGCTCGCAAAGAAAAGCAAACAATCAAAAATCAATACGTGTGCTTTTAAGTTTGCCGCGGCATTTTAGAGGAGCGTCAGTATCTTCTAAGCAAACATCCTCTATGCAAACAGCCCCTCTGCTCACATCTCCTCCGTCAGGTCGCAGAGAACATCAGAGAGAGAGAGAGAGAGAGAGCACGAGATTAAAGCAAACAATCAAAAATCAATAAGTGTGCTTTTGGAAGCACCACGATAAAGCGGCATTTCTTAGAGGTGCCTCCGTATCCACTAGGCAAACATTTACTGTGCAAACAGCACCTCTGCTCACACCCCCTCCGTCAGGCAGAGAATGTCAGAGAGGGTGAGATAGAGGCAGAGACAAGCAAACAATCAAGCACCGCGCAGGAAGCATATTTTATAGCATTGAGGAGTTTTAGTTAATATGTAATACATGCTCTGATTGGGTACCTTCTAAGCCATCCGCCAATAGCTTCCCTTTGTATGCAATCAACTGGGCAAACAAACTGAGGAAGCATGTACCATAAATTGAAAGACCTATTGTCCGCAGAAATCCGCGAACCAGCGAAAAATCCGTGACATATATTTAGATATGCTTACATTTAAAATCCGATAGAGTGAAAGCGAAAGTCGGCGATATAGTGAGGATTACTGTACTGTATACTGTACAAACGTTTAATGTATACTTTATAAAAATCTCTGAACACTGGAGAAATTCCTAAAGACTGTAAATTTGCAAACATTACCCCGTTGTATAAAAAGGCTGATCAGGCTGACACAAGTAACTATAAGCAAATATGCATAATTTGAATAACGGGCAAATTTTTAGAAGTACAGTACAGTAATCCCTCGCTATATTGCGCTTCGACTTTCGCGGCTTCACTCTATCGCGGATTTTATATGAAAGCATAATTAAATATATAACGCAGATTTTTCGCTGCTTTGTGGGTTCTGCGGACAATGTGTCTTTTACTTCCTGTACATGCTTCCTCAGTTGGTTTGCCCAGTTGATTTCATACAAGGGACGCTATTGGCGGATGACTGAGAAGCTAACCAATCAGAGCACGCAGTTAAGTTCTCCTGACTGAGAAGCTAACCAATCAGAGCACGCAGTTAAGTTCCTGCGTGCTGAATGCAGTGTTAACCAGGAAGTCTCGTCTCGCTCATTCAGCATCAACGTGTTTCGCTGTGTAAAGAGTTGTGCTCTTTTGTGTTTATCTTTGTGCATAGTCAAGCCCTTCATTATGGCTCCAAAATGATCTGCTACTGCTTCAGGGGCCGTGCCCAAGCGCAAACGGAAGATGTTAACGATTGCCGAAAAGGTAAATGTTTTGGATTTGTTGAAGGCTACGATTCTTTTTATTTAAAAGTAGGAAAGGAATATAAGATCTACGCCGCAGTGTCCTTTTAACCAGGGTGCAAAACGAGTTGTAAGTGGATGTAATAAGGCAGTAGTCTGGATGGAATCTGCTTTAGGGATTTGGATTGAAGACTGCCAGAAGAAGAACAACGGCGGTACTACACAATTGCCTGAAGTGGCGCCTTTGGAAGAGCTGTAACGCTCACCTTTGTTGTGCAGTAAAATTAAACTCATTGTTATTGGACAAGTCACTGTGTCATTGTTGGTGAGTAACCATAATTAATTTTCTACTTACAGTACTTAGTACATGTACGTACGTTTAGTGTCACTGTACACACATTTACTGTATACTATTTTTCTTGCATTGTACGTATTTATTGCTGGTGGCCTGTCTATCGTAATGGCTGTAACATATGTGATATCGGAGACACTCAATATCTTTAAAATAATATTTAGGTTTTACTGTATATAAACAGTGTGTTTATATACATAATTTCAATGAATCTTACCTAATATCTAAGAGAATACAAAGGGATTATGCTGGACAACTCTGTGGGGAATATTTATAAACAGTGTGGGAGAGTTTATAAGGGCTTAAAATATATAAAAATAACCATACAAACATATGGTTTCTACTTTTGATTTTAAGCCTATCGCGGGGGTCTGGAAGCAACCCGCGATCGAGGAGGGATTACTGTATTTATTAAAGGAATACTCCGCCCAAAAATTATACATTTTTGTATATGTTACTTACCACTAATAGTTTGTAGTGGTGGCAGAGGAAAATTTTGAATTGCAAGTTTTTGCAGAGAAAGGACAAAAGTTTCTGAGAAAGTGGGACCCAATAGCAACCAATACTGGGCAACAGCAAACAATACAAAATGTCTATGAAAAAAATCTCATGTTACTCATGTTGCAGAATCCACATGTCAAGTCATCCAGTCATATGCTCACAATTTCCAAAACAAATGTATTTTGGAAAATTAAATTAGTCCACAAAAAGGAAGCCTCTTCATAAGGGTCTATGCTTTTGAATTGAAAACAGGACTCTTGATCACTGTTTAGGCAATATATGTCAAGTGAAAATGCATGTCACCTGAGATACCTACAATCAGCTCTGAAAAGGGTTGTGTTTAAGGTGCAGAAGCCTTTCCGTTTTACTATTGACAAGCTAACTATTCCAAAATATAAACAGGCTTAACTGAAAAGTGACAGCATCTTCAGATGTTTTTATGATGATTATTCATATGTTCAACCTTCAACCTGAGCCTGGAACAGGGGAGAGTCCAGAGGCTTTGGAGAACACCTTGCATCTCCCCAGTCCCAAAGGTATAATGTCCTAGTGAGCTGAATGACTTCCAGCCTGTCGCTCTGACGTCACATGTGAAGACCAAGGAGCGGCTGCTGCTTCACCACCTGAGGCCACAGGTTCGCCACGCTCTCGACCCTTTGTAGTTCGCATACCAGGAGAAGGTGGGAGCAGAGGATGCCATCATCCCTCTCCCACTTGGACAGAGGCACTGGTGCTGTGTAAGAATTATGTTTCTGGACTTCTCTAGCGCCTTCAACACCATCCAACCTCTGCTCCTTAGGGACAAGCTGACAGAGATGGGAGTAGATTCAAACCTGGTGTCATGGATCATGGAATATCTTACAGACAGACCTCAGTATGTGCATCTCGGGAACTGCAAGTCTGACATTGTGGTCAGCAACACAGTGGCGCCGCAAGGGACTGTACTTTCTCCGGTCCTGTTCAGCTTATATACATCGGACTTCCAATATAACTCGGAGTCCTGCCACGTGCAAAAATTCGCTGACGACACTGCTATCATGGGCTGCATCAGGAGTGCGGGGAGGAGGAGTATAGGAACCTAATCAAGGACTTTGTTAAATGGTGTGACTCAAACCACTTACACCTGAACACCAGCAAAACCAAGGAGCTGGTGGTGGATTTTAGGAGGCCCAGGCGCTCTTGGACCCGTGATCATCAGAGATGACTGTGTGCAGACCTATAAATACCTGGGAGTGCAGCTGGATGATAAATTGAACAGGACTGCCAATACTGATGCTCTGTGCAAGAGAGGACAGAGCCGACTATACTTCCTTAGAAGACTGGCATCCTTTAACATCTGCAATAAGATGCTGCAGATGTTCTATAAGATAGTTGTGCAAGCGCCCTCTTCTACGCAGTGATGTGCTGGGAGGCAGCATAAAGAAGAAGGACGCCTCACACCTGGACAAACTGTTGAGGAAGGCAGGCTCTATTGTAGGCATGGAGCTGGACAGTTTGACATC